>NC_068367.1:12352727-12652727 GCF_020536995.1 Dreissena polymorpha
CTAAATATATCGTAATTGCCTAATAAATTCAATAACAAACTAACAAAAACAGCCTTTTATGAATGGTTTATAACTTATCAGTATTTGCATACACTTTTTGAATGCACTAAACGATAAATTAGAACAAAATTTGACAGAAAAACAATAAGGCCTAACTTTACACGCCCATTGTGTGCAACAATATGATGTGTTATCTTGTGCTCCTATTTTCGAATTATGCAAATATCTCACTGTTAGACATACCTTACAGTAAATAATGTTAACTTCCATTTTCAGAAATAAATGGCAAACCAAAACAATATTCAGTCCAATCTTTCCCAGTCTATGCTCCTGTTTAGATCTATTGACTCTTCGAAATACATGTATTTATTTTTTACGAAGTCACGCAATTTATAGTTTTCATGTATCACAGTCTTGTGTATCGGGGTAACTACACGTGTTTGTCAATTTTATATATGTTTTCCTATAAATAACTGCATACATGTATAAACTGTAACTTTGTGTATTGTAAGTATTCGCGTAAAAGTGTCGTAAACTCGTGCTTTTAAACGCATACAATCTAAATACCTATCTGTTCGAATCCTAACTGGAATCTTGCAGCAAAAGAAGCCCCATATCCGGTCTTCGTGGTGGTTGTTGTGCTCGCTCCTCATGCCATGTATGAAGCCGTCGTCCGGACACCGAAAGTGGACCGGCTGATCAAAACTATTCACCCACCCTGCGTTGAAATGTTTCCCATTAGTTAGTTATTTTTTTCAAATAACCATATTATGTGGTTTTATTATTTAAATACAAATGCATGTGTTGAAATTAATTGTATTGTATATATGTATATTGTTAATGTAATTATTCATTTTCAAAAAATAAAGGCACGCTGATAGACAGTAAAATTTAAGTTCCACAATTTAAAACAAAATTTACATTATGTTAGGTATTTGTCAAGCAATTTCAAAGTTTCAACTGTTAAACTCCCATCCTTAATTTGGACCATTTTGTCAAGTCAGACATATGACACTTTAAACGTTAATATAATTTCTTAACGTTAACCTTAGTACAAATGTCGATGTTCTTATATAGCATTCATACCTTTTCGTCGGAGCACTCGTCTCACCTAGAAACAAGTGTAGTCTGATGTTCAAATGTTCAGTGGTGGCCAACGTTGTCTTACAAGCTGTTATATACATGTACACACTATGTACTGTACCAGTGAGAACAGGCAGATGCGGTGGTTAGAGCAGACGCTTTTAGCATTCGTCTGCTTAATTTTACTGCAGTTATCCACACTGGCAGTCACGG
Organism: Dreissena polymorpha; assembly: GCF_020536995.1. Classification (NCBI taxonomy): domain Eukaryota; kingdom Metazoa; phylum Mollusca; class Bivalvia; order Myida; family Dreissenidae; genus Dreissena; species Dreissena polymorpha. Next base: position 12,354,024 of record NC_068367.1, read on the forward strand.
GTTACGGTTCCTAGCGTAGCTAAGCCCATACCGATTTGCAAAATTGCGTCTGCATTTTTTGTGAGCTAACGTTCAGAAATAAAAACGATAAGACAGTAACCTGTTATTTTAATATAAAGATCTCTTTAACATTCACGTGAAATGGCTATCACAGCAAATACACGGTACCTAACACAAAGACTTAATATGATGACTTTTTTACACAACTTGTTCCAGATTAAAACCTAGCATTGCTGTTGTCAAGATAAACATTCTAACGATGTTTCATCAATAGGTAGTCTTAAATGTGGTTTCAACATAGATTATTTGTTTACTTTTGTGTTTAAGATTTGAAGTGTTGCCTAGATTCGAATTCTTCCTAAACATTGTAGAGATAACCATTCATATCAAGTTTCAACAATATATAGTTATACATGTGGCTCCTAGACACGAATTAGTGACCTAGTTTTTGGACACACATAATCCAGATTCAAAACTTGCCTACATATTGTCAAGATAACATTCAGACAAGGTTTCATAAAGATTGAGTCATAAATATGGCGTCTAGAGTTGCCGCACTATTTTACTTAAATTTATCTCATGACCTTTTTTTAACGCACGTAGCACAGATCTTACTTGGCTTAGATATTGTTTAGGTAACACGTCTGATCGCTTATCATCATGATTGACTTATACATAAGGCTTAGAGTCGTTACACATTTCTTGTATTATTTGAACTGGGTATAAACTCATTCTGTTTGACTAACGTGACATTGATTTTAACTTGGTCTAGATATAATAAAAAACGATCATTCTGATCACATGTCAACACGATTGAGTCATAAATGTGGCTTTTAAAGTGGTTAAACGGTTTTTCGTAAATTTGACTTAGTTTCCTAGTTTATCTACACACACGACCAAGATTTGAACTTGATATTATTTAGATACACATTCTGACCATAATCCATCAACATTGCTTAATATATAAGTGTGGCTTCTTAAGTCTAACAATGTTTTAATAAGATTTACCTAGCGACCTTGTTTTTGGACGCACATAACATTAGGTTCAAACTTGGTCCAAGAAATGCAAAGATAAACAGAACGTGTGACCAAATTTCATCAAGATTGAGTCACAAATAGGACACATAGAGTGATAACAAATTGTTGTTGTTTCTTTGTTATTATTTAACATAGCAACATCAAAACAGATTCCGACTCGATCCAATCATTTTTAAGATAAACAGTCTGACTCAATTTCATCAAGATTGAGTCATAAATAAGACTTCTAGAGTGGCTACAAGTTTTTTTATGACGTAACATGGGGACCTTATATTTGGACCCATGTGCCTTAAGTTCGAACTTGACCAAGGCATTGTAATGATATACAATCTGATAAAGTTAAATCCAAATAGTGATAAATGTGGCTTCTAGTGTGGTAAGATGTTTTTTCTAAGATTCGACCAGCATGCTTAGCTAGTTTTTGGATACAAGGAACTCAAATTCGAACTTGACATATATATAGTTATGATAAACATTCCGAACTATAGTCATCAAAATTGAGGCTTAAATATTGTTTCTATAGTACTTACAATGTTCTTTTTTTTCGCTACCTAGTTTTTTGTCACAAGTGAGTCAATTTCGAACTTGGCCTAAATGGACTCCAAAATGTCCATGTCAGCAACACAAAACTTTCTGAAGTATGAGTGCTTCTTGAATACAGACAGAGAGTTATCTCATGTTTTTTGTTCAATAGATGGCATATGCACATTTATATTTTGGAATGTTTACAGCACAAACATTTTATAATTTGTTCACATTGTTTAGAATGCACTGAATAAGAAGACACATTAATTTGCTAATTTATTATAAACTTAAGCTTAAGGTATTTACCTTATTGTACCCAAACAAAAATCCATACAAAATAACATCCCATAAAAGGTACTAGTTTACATAAACGTGATGCACCGCAATATGAAATAATGCACAAGAATATAAAATATCAAAAAGGATTTGTCATAAAGTGCAGACTTAAAAAAAACAGCTAGTATGTATACCGATAATAAATCTTAAAAATAAAACTTAACATCAAAAGTCACAATGTTACGGAAGACAAAACATTACAAATGTGCTACAGCCTCGTATTTAATGTCATAAGATTAAATAATTTCTGAATTCAAATTCAATCTCATGCAATATAAAGAAGTGAAACTCCAGCTGCTGGAGCAGTATTGAATTTTCATTAAAAACAATTAGTTGGTCCTTTATTTAAGGTAATTGACCGATTGCCCAAACAGTACAAAACAGCACAATACAGCACAATACAAACCAACATAAACACAAAATATGAATAAAGCTGGGGTCACCGCCTTGGAACGGTCAATGCAAAGCATTGGGGTTTTAAAGTCTTAGCTCAAACATGGCTTGCACAAATCAGTTAGTATTTCATAAACTACTTGCATACCTGGATGTTCAAAGCTATACAATGCACGAATCAATCTGTATTTCATACATTACATGCATACCTGCAATTTGTTCTAAGCTATTGACATTTAATATTTAGCCCTATGGGAAATTTCAAACAAGCATTATATGTCAAAAATTCGATTATGATGACAAAATTTATAGATACAGTATAAAATATATCCATATCACACCAACTCAGCCAATATGAAAATAGAATATGGCCTTCCAAAAAGTATCATGTATTTACTGTTATAACATGACCTACGTTCCAGGAGTGAAATAACATAATTCTCAATTATGTTTATACATGGGTGTTATTACACTACGTCTACTGAATGTAATAATTAGGGTAACTGACATTTTGTGAATTTTTCAGGAAAGCATATTTTCAGACATTTTCCAAAATACAGTAAGAGCACTTACGTTATTTTTTGCGCTCAAAATATTTCAGTGTTGAAATTATGATAACTGCTCCTTTCTTAAATTTTGATTGTTTTAAAAAAGACATATCAATTTGGAGTTTTGTTTCGTTTTTCAAGTGTTATTATAATACTAATCAGAAAATTTGAATACGGAAAAATGTTTATTATTGCAATTAAACATCTTTTTGCTTCTCCTGAAAATTTAACAAAATGTCAGTAACGCTACTTTTTACATTCAGGAAATGACATGCGTCATTTCACAGTTATATAACATTTTTGTGACGAAATGACGTCATTATTACAGTGAATTTCTTCAGTTAAACTCTTTTACAGTTTAAATAAACATTCGAAAAAAAACATTATTTTTACCAAAAAGGTTGACTTAATATTTTAACAGTTGATGTATGTCACCTTAATAAACACAAAAATGGAAAAAAGTAAAAATGTATAAAAATGTCAGTTACATGACTTATTACATTCAGTATTTAAATAAACGGTGAAAAGAGCATAAAATAAAAAGAAAATGTGTTGGTCATGTTATAAATAGAATCTCAGATTCGTGGTCATTTTGTATTAAAAGTATTAAACTCGCTATCTAAATAAAGATAAAAACTCGGCAAGCCTCGTTTTTATCTTCATTTAGATGACTCGTTTAATAAATTCAATACAAAACGACCACTCATGCAAGATCCTATATTTTCCAATTGTTCTATATTCATTTTAATTAATCAAATAAATTGTGACCAAAAACAAATGTCAATCTTGTTTTATACTTTATACAAAACAAAAAGATATTAACAGAGACATAAACATGAAAGACTTGCGAGCTGTCAACGGCTTTTTAAAAAAATCAACAAAATGTGTTTTGTGAAACGGTTACGTTAATGATATCCATGTTGAAAAAATATATTTTGCTAAAAATTCCCATTTGAATAACATTAACAGAAGCATACACTATCTGTCTTTCAGTAGTTAAAGACAGATATGATGAAGTTATAATATAAGACAAACAAAATACAAAACAAATCAACAGATACAAAAACTATTACTACGAAATAAAAAACTACAAAAACATGTAAAATAACGAAAATCAACTTCTTTAATAAATAAGGGTAACATTTAATAAGCTCAAAAGCGAGATGGCAGGTCCTTGTTGAAAGATTGAATACAAATTAGTATAATAATCAAATTACCACTCACATACATATATATAATTACCCCAACAAACAAAATAATTCAATGGCAAAATATAATTTAAACTAAACCTGTGTCAATAACACAAAGACGCCTGCTATTTTTTTTTGCAAAAAAATCAGCTGCATTTGTTCATATGCCATTTATAGGCTAGTTAAGTTTTCTATATCTAACAGCAATAGGTCTTAGCTGGACATGTTATCAGTAAAAAAAGGAATTTGTTTACTAAAAAGGGCTTCTGCTACCAATATGGCGAAATTAAACAAATCAAAATATAAAAATAAGCAAGTTCATTGCATATCTCTTTAAATGCAATATTTTGTTAAAGCACATAGAGAGAATAAATTGGCCCACTCTTGAACACACACAGAACAAAATTTTGTGTAATCAAGTCATATAAAATTATCCACCATAAAGTTACCATCACTCCTTCAGATAATCTCCTTGTTCCTGTTGACCGCAGATCCAGACTCAGCAGTAACCATTGTTTTAGACACATACAAACTTCAAAAGGCTCTTATAAATTCTCATTCTACCCAAGGCCAGTAATACAACCACTACCTCCCCACATATATGAGGCAGCCACAGTAGAAGTTTTCAAAACCCTTACTCCTGTGGCCGTCAATGTCCCCCTTATGCACATGTAAACACTTACAATATAAATAATTTGAAACTAACACCCAACTGAGCATCTTTGTACAGTTTTCATACGTTAACCAATAAGCGCCGGCACAAAATATTCTATTTAGAAGGAGTGCTGTTTCAGATAAAGAAAAAACAAGAGGGCATAAAAGGCCCAAAGTTTCTCACGTGATATACAAAGAAACAGACCTGTTCTGTGCAGCCCAAGATATCATTAGAACAAATGTTCTGACAAAGTTTCATGAAGAGTGAACTATAAATGTAACTTATAAGAGTGATAACAAGGTTTTACTATTGCCATATAAGGATTAATTCCCCGCCCCCGGTGGCCATGTTTTTCAAGAGACCAGAATCATTATCAAACTCATCCAAGATATCATTAGAACAAATGTTCTGACCAAGTTTCATGAAGATTGGACTTTAAATGAGACTATAAGAGTGTTAACAAGTATTTACTATAGCCATATAAGTGAAAATGCCCCACCCATAGTTGCCATGTTTTTCAAGCAACTGGAACCATTTACAAACTCGACAAATACATCATTGGCACAAATCTTTTGACCAAGTTTCATGAAGATCAAGACAATAAATGTTGCCTTTAGAGTGTTAACAAGGTTTTACAATAGCAATAAATAGCCATATAAGGAAATGCCTTGCCCCCAAGTGGCCATGTTTTTCAAGCAACTGAACCATTTTCAAACTCGTCCAAGATATCATGGGGACAAAAATTTTAATGATAGGACAATCAATGTGGCCTCTAGAGTGTTCACAAGGTTTTACTAAAGCCATATAAGGACAAATGCCCCGCCCCCTGGCGGCCATGTTTTTTAACCAACTGGAACCATTTTCGACCTCGTTCAAGATATTATTGGAATAAATCTTCTGACCAAATTTCATGATGATCTGACAATAAAAGTGGCCTCTAGAGTGTTAACATGGCAAATGTTTACAACGCAAGACGCACAACCACGACCATGACGCACGACGGTTGATAAACAAAAGGCGATCACAAAAGCTAACCATTAGCACATTGTGCTCAGGTGAGCTAAAAAACATAATTAAAGTGTTATAGTTGCTAGCTTACACTAAACATTTAACATGTTTGTTCGAACAATATATTTTACGCAGATACTGTATCAATAAAAATCATAATACTTAACAAAGCTTTAATGAGTTCTTATATTCGACAATTAGTTTAACAACGCAACAAATTTGACTTCATGCTCCATGATTTTCTTGTTCTACAAATAAGTTTTATAAAAATTATGAATATATAAAACAAATGTAACGAAATGAAAACATGCAACAACAAGGGACAAAATTGTCACAAAACCAGGTTTTCATTGTGAAAAAAAAATCTGATAAAGGGAGAAAACTCAAACTGAACTTTTGAAATGAACAAACAAAATTAACCCCCTTTGTAAGTTTGTTTTTAAAAAAAATCTATTTTTTGTCGTGGCGACCTTGACATTGGAGATATTGACGTGATTATTTCGTGCAACACACCGTCCCATGATGGTGAACAAATGTGCCAAATGATTTTAAAATCTCACAATAAATGACATAGTTATGGCCAGGACAAGCTCATTTATGGCCATTTTTGACCTTTGAACTCAAAGTGGTACCTTGACCTTGGAGATATGGACGTAATTATTTCGCACGACACACCGTCCAATGATGGTGAACAAATGTGCCAAATGATCTGACAATGAACGACATAGTTATGGCCCGGACAAGCTTGTTCCGCCCGCCCGCCAGCCAGCCCGCCAGCCAGCCAGCCAGCCCGCCCGCATTCGCCAATCTAATAACCAGTTTTTTCCTTCGGAAAACCTGGTTAAAAATACAAAACATATTCAATTAGAACCCTAGCCTCACTTAATAAGATCGTCAATCTCCATGATATTTCCCGACCGTATCTGTGGTACGAACTCAACAAGAGGATACCAGAAGAAGTTGAAGGCCACACTGAACGATTCCTGGAACAGATTATAGAAGAAATCCTCATCATCTGCCTCATCTTCAACTAAAACCACATCACGACTGAGACATTTTAATTTCTTCAGGTGCAGTTTCACTGGTCGAGACAGCGCGTCCGAAATTGTTGCCTTGATTTCCACAGTATCACCAACATTGAGCGCCAGAAAGGTTTTCTGAAAGCCTGATCCAGCCTCTATCGATACAGGCATGCCATTCGTGAGCTTCACGCCAAAATTGAAATTGTACTTATTGTAGTGTTCCAGACCATACACATAACCAAGGGAAACCATCAGTTTACAGTGTTCTTTGCCTTGCTCAGTAAGCTCATCATCATCGCATTGGTATTTCTTCCCATAAATTCTCCGCAGCTGCTTTGATATGAAAACGGGGAAAACATCAAGCGTTGAAGATACCTCATTTGTGACTCCCGTAACCGCCATCGATGTTATTTCACCCTGCCATAGAATCTTGGCTCCCTTCAGTGCATTACATTTCATCATGTTTTCCTTGTCAGCGTTACAAACTGCATGAAAATTCTCAGCAGTAAGTTTATCCATATGAGCCCCCTCATCTGATGGAAAACGGACAAAAATTAGCGGAATTACGGCCAGGATTGCAAACATCACCATCAAAATCTTTTTCAAGACACTGAACCTTTTATCAAACTTTCCTCCAAACAGCTTCTTTGTCTGTGTCAAAAGTACAGGGATACATCCAAGCAGCAGTGTGATCACAACTTTTCCAAACAGGTCTGAGGACAGTAATTTTATGAAGACATAAACTCCACCAATAACAACAAAAAACATGCTGAGTGGAATCAACACTGGCAACATTACATATCCAACTGTTGCTCTAGCCAGCCCAAACCAAGTCGCAAATGGGTACATGGTTGTTATCAACTCAAACCAGAAATAGCAAACAAGATGTGGGACTGCCACTCGGTACATGCCAGTAAAGGACTTACGGACAGCCATCTGTATAAAGAAAACTGGAATCAGACAATAACAGAGAGAAGGAATACCTATGTTCAACCTTAACCCACTGTAGAGCTCAAGAGATACAAAATTGCCCGAAATGATTTTCACTATGGATGCAACAACTGGAATCTCTGGAAAGTGCATCAAAAACACGGGCAACCCTGCAAGAAAATTGCAAAACAAGGCTAGGAGGGTAACCAGATCGTGACTATCACTGATTGCTACGAAACAAATCCCACATAGTATACTGTTTAAGACACACAGCTCTGAGCAAGGAATGTAGGTTTTATCAGCCAAAGAAAAGCTGGAAACGACCAGCGGGATTGTAGCAAAGTAGATCAGGTACGGAGTCAAAGAGTTCCAGGTGTATTGAGACTGAGTCTGGTCTACGTCAACTCCTATATCATACTCTTTCAAGACCTCCGCCAGCGCTGAGGCCTCTTGCAGCTTTCGTTTCTTGTAAAACATCTGTAGAGTTGTTATAATGATGGTAGCGTAGGAAATGTAGAACACAAGCAGCGGTAGTACCAGTAGGAGGAATTTTGGTGAGATAAATCCATAAACAAAGAACAGTGTGAGGAAATAGATCTGATCGACAGGGATCCAGCCTGCGACTATGCTCAGCCCGTCACGTGAGGCAAATTCCAAGGCAGCCTCCCCAACAGCCGAGGCGGTCTCCTTTGGGTATTTAGCAATCTAAAAGTAGATAATGTGGAATTTGAAAATTTAAGAAAACAATTTACTCTGAAATAAAAGGATATGTGGGTACGAAGAGTTAAACCAACAATCACATTTAACATTGAAAATTTGCAAAATTTAGAAGACCACTGCTTTTTTTCCAAGGCATTGTTTAATTTAAGTTTAGTTTAGAGCTTTGTTTGCATTAAACATTGCATATCTGATAATATTCCAACTGCAAAACGGTTATTTTTTAATATAATTTAAATTTCTTAAAGGAAAAATCGGCAACAAAATCAGGTTTCCAACACTTTTAATTATTTATTTAATTTAAAAATTGCGTTATTCCCCTGTAAGTCCGTATGTAAGCAACTTACACACACAATCAAGCTGTGTCTAATTGCAAGTTTCATCAAGAAACAGTAAAATATGCCCAAATGTACTTTAAACTAGTTCTACACACAATTTTAGTACAATATATCCATCCAAACTCAAGATGTGGAAATTGTTTTTATAGCTTTAGCATTAGAGACCATGACCATTACTAAAAATGTCCCAAATACAACATTTTTTAACCAAAATTTATACGAGATTGATTGATGCAAACTAAAGTTATTGTTTGACGCTGTCTGCCCGCCCGCAATATCTCAATCTCATAACCAGGTATTTCAACTAAGTTAAAAATCTGGTTTATAGTGCTGCTTCTTTTTCTGCTATGAAGTGCATCATTCCTAATAACTGGCAAAACTCTTATATATTAGAAACAGACATTTACAAGTAAGGAAACATGCAAATCCGTAAAACATGGCCAATTTCACAAACCTTTTCAAACCATCCTGCAGCCTCGTACGCAGCTGACCTTTCAGTGGAGGTCAAGGTCATATCACCTTGTATCTTGCGAGACAGGATCTTCACAAACTCATTCTCCGATATGTTCTCTCCAATCTTTTTACCTAAGATAAAATCATGCTATGTATTCATAACAGTTTAAGTATTCATAAAAGTATAGACTAACAACATGTTATAAAACAAGAGCTGCTTTTGTGAAAAAAACAATACCCCCTTCTGCGCTTTTAAGTCCCACAACAGCTATTTATGAAAAAACAAGGCCCATAACTTAACCAATAATCAATGGACCAAAACGAAACTCACACTTCATCTGTAAGTCATGTAAGTAGACTGAAATACAAAAATTCAGCTCAATACCTGAAAGCGTTCCGTAAAAAAATAAACAAGGGCTGTTTGTAAAACATGCATACCCCCCATATGCATTCTATACATAGATGGTGACGTCACTACGTTATTATCACCTCTATACTTAGACGCATCACGCACCTCCATTTGGAGGCATTTATGACTACGACACAAAGAAGTCCGCGGATGAATGAAGAATTTGCTTTATAAGTAAACTTTCATGTTATGATTTAAAATTTAAGTATAATTTTGTTCAGTCTTACGGTCTTATGTAAGTATCAATTAAAATTTTCGTAAGTTTTCAACAATTTCGCTCTTTATTCATTTTTTTTTAAACTGTACTTTCACTTTCGGTTGTATAACAACATGTATCCTTTATTGACGAAAGTTTGCAATGAAATAGCGTTTTCAAAACCGCTTAAAAAGTTTCAGAAGGTGTATCTGATGCATGTTATGAATAGACACAATGTCATAGCTATATTGCCGACTAGTATGGGAACAATTTGGTATTTCAAGTGGCTCCATTTGAATTGCAAGAGAAGTTCAAATTGACTTGTTCAGTTTGTTAAATTTTACACCCTAATTATATATTTTTTTATAAGTGCCTGATAGATTTTTTTCTTTAAATAATTGAGATCAATGAAAATTTTAGTAAACGCACAGCATTGATGTTCTATGATGGTCATTTTTTTAGTGGAATAGTATGTTACAATAAAACAATTATAACTATTGTATTAATGAATTTAGATTAGGTGTCATCTTTAAATGGGGTAGTAATTCATTTTATGAGATTAGCACATTACATAGTTGAAAAATAAATAACACTTTAATGACTTACCATAGTAAAATAAAGTAGCATAGAATATGTTGCAGGTCATAAAATGTAAAACTGAAATTGAAGAAGCTTTACAAATATTTTACACTGACAACACTGCTGGTTTTCCAAAAAAAAAATCCTTCCTATCTACCTGCCCTAGTTTTTTGGGGCAAATTTAAATATTATTAATATAATTGAGTTAAATTATTAAAATATCAATATGTTTTGATTACATTAGCTTATTATATTATTAATAATAAATACTTTGCAAGGAAAGTCCAATTCTGTTTTAATTAGTCTTAATTAGGTACTAGTAAAATTGAAAATATCAGTGACATCCAAAACTTGGCTTATATGCGTATGAATGCATATTTTCTTTGACAGTTACATAGTACCCTATTTAATTGGATTAAAAACAACAAAAAACTATAGTTTTACAACCCAGCCCAAGTTGACTCAAACTGAATTAATTCATCAATTGATCCTATTTAATTATATTAAAAACAACATGTGTAAGATTTTGAGAATATCCCATGTATTCCTCTAGTATTCCTCTAGTACACCAACATGCACGTCTTTCTAATGATTTACATGCACTCCTTAAACAGTTTAACAAAAATAATGAATGATTAATCCAAAGAAAACAACAAACAAGCTGCTTCATATAAAAAGTTTATTACATAAGATTACATAAGCAAAATAATCATTTTGATAATAAATCAAGATTATACTTCAACCAAACCATTATAAATTTATTGTGGGGTGGGGGGGGGGGGTAATGTAAGCACTAAAACTAAAATGGGGGAAATGTCTGGGGAGGGAACATCTTAGGGCGGGCGTCCGGAATTCCTGCTAAGGGCGACAGTGTTGTTAATGTGTCTTTAGAAGAAATAACTGAAGGAAAGTACTTAGTGGTGTATGCCCATCCAGAAGCATTTCTGAGCATATCAATTGGAACAGCAATATTGAATGCATTTGAAAGAGATATAACTGTTTCATGAATTGCTTTTGTTGAAGCCCACAAGTCATGGTCCTTTAATGGTAGCTTTCCTATTAGGGAATTTTATACTTATTTTTTACTCTACAATCTAGCTCTTTTGTCATAAAATGAGAAGTTTTATTAACCAACAGGTTTTGTGTTTGAACCTCACAAATTTTATAATACCAAAGTCCCATCATATAATCCTCATCACAATCAGCAGCAGCATTATCATATTCATCATCATCATCATCGTTAGCAGCAGCATCATTGTGTTGTATTATCAGAATTCAATACAAATACAAACACAACCATTACAACTCTTACTACTACTACTACTACTAATTAATTAATTATCTACTACTACAACAAGAACAACAACTACGACTACTACTACTGATCTTACTTCTACTACTACTAGTCTACTACTACTAGTCTACTACCCAGCGGACATCATTCTCTACACCATAGCGACCATGAATTAATATTTGATGCCATGTACAACATAATTCACCTTATTACACAAAACATGGAATACACAAAATGAATGAAAATGCTTTAAAATAAATGCAAATTTGAAATTTGAAACAAAACAACCTAAGCAATACATAATAAGAAACACTACATTATTGAAACACTGATACCATGAACATTTTAGGGTGTAACACCTTATGTACATGTACCAGACCTTTTATGTACTACCGGCACTTTGAAACTTTACGTACCACCTACATAAAATATAGGTGTTATTTCCATTCATTCATAGCAGTCCTAATGAATTAAGGTCATTCTCTAAACATGATTAAAGTCTAAAGAAGGAAATAATTTGATTTTTTTACAGTTTGAACATTAAGGTCATTCTCTCTTCTCTTCAAAGTATCACATTTCAATTATACAATATAATACAAACATTTTAGACTTTATAATCCTTAGTCAGGAAAAGATAAGAGACAAATGAATTTTTATAATTTACTTCAATTTCAGGTAAGACTAATAAATCATTTATTAAGTACTACATGTACTTGGGCTAATAAATTAAACTAAGACACTCAGTGACACTTAGACAATCTGACAAAATATAAAATCTATGGCCAATATAGATCTATAAGTCTAAATTCATAAATACTATCACACAAAATACATTTCATCAATAACACACATTCATATTAAATTAGTTATCTCTTTATATTATAACTATGGTACATAAAGTGTCAGATAGTGGTACATAAAGTGTCGGTACATAAACGGACTGGTACGTAATGTGTGACATTCAACATTTTAAAAATCAGTTAACAATATATGGACTTCATTGTTTTGCATATACGCAATCAAAGCATATTTATTAAAAATTAAAACACACTGTTCATGGCTGTATCTTTTTATTTATACATGCATCAACTATTCTGGTTATTAATACATTTTTAAAATTATATATAAACAAGAGCACCACATTATGGGTGCCAAGCTAGGCTGCGGTGCAGTTTTGAATAAATGAAATTTATTAAAAGAATTTTTAGAGGTTAGTGACCTTGACCTTTGACCGAGTGACCCCAAAATGGGTGTGGTGTGTAGAAATCATCAAGGTGCATATACATGTGAGGTTTCAATGTTTTAGGTGGAAGCACTTTGATTTTTGAGCCTATGTAAAGGTTTTAGCACGACGCGGACGTCTGACGACGAGCTGTCTATGACAATACCTAGGGTTTTCCCCGAAAACAGCCGAGCTAAAATTGAGCGCCATTAGTCCAATTTTTTGACGCTCTTAAATATTAAGCTACTTTTTATATGGGTAATGTTTGTAGCAAAGAATTTAGCCCATATAAAAAGTATCTCTAAATTCTTTGCGCGTCTTATAAATAAGACTAGAGCGCCATATAAATTAAATGGAAAACATACATTATGTCATTGTCAAGAAAAATAAAGCTGTAAAAATCTCACCTGCTCGTCTTTGATGTTGCAATTAGCACATTCAGCATTTTCAGTATCTACTAAATAAATATATGAAAGTGCCAAATGTCCAAGATACCATGACGTCCTCCTCAAAATGTTAGATCCTTTGAACTCCATTTATTTTATCCCTGATTAATCCTCTCACACATGAGGCCTACATGTAAGATTCCTTGTAATGTTCACAGCGTTTATTTTAAATTGTTTACGTTCTCAAATTTTAGCAGGTATTTAATTATAAATATTTATTTATGATTTTGATTTATTTACTATTTCGAAGATACAGTCTTGCAATGTGTTTAGTTAGTCTAAGTTACGTGTTTAGTGATTCTTACAAACAATAGACTGACATAAAAAGTGGCTCCTTTTGAAGCACAAACTGCATCCATGTATATATTACAGCTGGCCCGGTTTGATGGGGCCTGTTTTTGATAATAATTAATTACCATTTTTCACTTCCGTGTTTATTATGTTTACCAACGCCATGATGGAAAAAAGTCCGTTTCCCACAATCCTTAGCGCGCATTCACACAGGTCAGTAAGACCGGTGTGACACAATGCCCCATATGGGCTGTCAGTTGTAGTGGCAGCCATTGTGTGAATATGTTTTTTGTCACTGTGACCTTGACCTTTGACCAAGTAACTGTAACCTGAAAATCAATAGGGGTCATCTGCCAGTCATGATAAATGTACCTAAGAAGTTTCATGATCCTAGGCCTAATTATTCTTGAGTTATCATCAGGAAACCATTTAACTGTTTCGAGTCACTGTGACCTTGACCTTTGACCTAGTGACCTGAAAATTAATAGCGGTCATCTGCCAGTCATGATCAATGAACCTATGAAGTTTCATGATCCTAGGTGCAAGCATTCTTGAGTTATCATCCGGAAACCATTTCACCATTTCGAGTCACTGTGACCTTGACCTTTGACCTAGTGACCTGAAAATCAATAGGGGTCATCTGCCAGTCATGATCAATGTTCCTATGAAGTTTCATGATCCTAGGCGTAAGCATTCTTGAGTTATCATCCAGAAACCATTTTACTGTTTCGAGTCACTGTGACCTTGACCTTTGACCTAGTGACCTGAAAATCAATAGGGGTCATCTGCCAGTCATGATCAATGTTCCTATGAAGTTTCATGATCCTAGGCGTAAGCATTCTTTAGTTATCATTCGGAAACCATTTTACTATTTTGAGTCACTGTGACCTTGACCTTTGACCTAGTGACCTGAAAATCAATAGGGGTCATCTGTCAGTCATGATCAATGTGCCTATGATTCATGATCCTAGGCCTAAGCATTCTTGAGTTATCATCCGGAAACAATTTTACTATTTCGAGTCACTGTGACTTTGACCTTTGACCTAGTGACCTGGAAATCAATAGGGGTCATCTGACAGTCATGATCAATGTACCTATGAAGTTTCATGATCCTAGGCCTAAGCGTTCTTGAGTTATCATCCGGAAACCATCTTGTGGATGGACAGACGGATCGACAGACCGACATGAGCAAAACAATATACCCCCTCTTCTTCAAAAGGGGGCATAAAAACTGGTTGGCTCAAAGAAATTTTGGGACAGCGCTAGCCCTGGTAGATAGACCCCACGACACCAGTAAATAATATAATCTGCAAATGTGGTCCTAAACTGCATCCAAGAACGAGTCACTGTGACCTTGACCTTTGACCTAGTGACCTCAAAATCAATAGGGGTCATCTGCCAGTCATGATTAATGTACCTATGAAGTTTCATGATCCTAGGCCTAAGCGTTCTTGAGTTATCATCCGGAAACCATCTGGTTGACTGACGGACGGACCTACCGACGAACCGACATGTGCAAAACAATATACCCCCTCTTCTTCGAAGGGGTCATACGGCTCAAAGAAATTTTGGGACAGCACTAGCCCTAGTAGAAAGACCCCACGACACCAGTACATAATATAATCTGTAAATGTGGTCCTAAACTGCATCCAAGAACGAGTCACTGTGACCTTGACCTTTGACCTAGTGACCTCAAAATCAATAGGGGTCATCTGTCAGTCTTGATCAATGTACCTATGAAGTTTCATGATCCTAGACCTAAGGGTTCTTGAGTTATCATCCGGAAACCATCTGGTGGACAGACCCTACGACACCAGTACATCATATAATCTGCAAATGTGGTCCTAAACTGCATCCAAGAACGAGTCACTGTGACCTTGACCTTTGACCTAGTGACCTCAAAATCAATAGCGGTCATCTGCCAGTCATGATCAATGTACCTATGAAGTTTCATGATCCTAGGCCTAAGCGTTCTTGAGTTATCATCCAGAAACCATCTGGTGGACGGACGGACCGACGGACCGACATGTGCAAAACAATATACCCCCTCTTCTTCGAAGAGGGGGAATAAATATAGGTTGATTCACATACCAAAAATTAGCTCAATATCTGAAAGTGTTGCATAAAAAACATCCAGAAAAGGTTACTATAGACTAAATGTATAGGTCCAAGACCCAAAACTTTGGCAAAAATCAACGGACACGACAGAATCGCACACTTTATCTTTAGGTCATGTAAGTAAACTCACATGCCAAAAATCAGCTCAATATCTCAAAGGGTTAGCGTAAAAAAAATGTCCGGAAAATGTTAAAAAAGTAAAAAAAAGTCCAGGGCCCTCACTTCATCCCGAATTTCACACTTCATCCCTAAGGCATGTATGTATAATGGCATACCAAAAATCAGCTCAATATCTAAAAGGGTAAAGTATAAAAACATCCGGAAAAGGGTAATTATTGAGAAATTTTCTTATCTACTTTTGTCTCAAATCTCCAAGCCTTTTACTTTCTATTAATAGAAGCTCCTCCCTTGAATTTTATCCCTTTACAATTTTTTACTTCCCTTGTCAAAAATAGATCATGTACCTGCCAAATAAAAAATAAAAATTAATTCCTTCTAAAGCTTTCTCCTTTTCTTACACAAAATTTAGATCAGTCAAAGGCGTATCTTCGTAAAAAAAACAACTGACCATAATAAATTTTACACTTCATCGGTAAGTCATGTAGGTAGACTCACATACCAAAAAGTTAGCTCAATATCTTAAAGCGTTAAGTTAAAAATCAACAGAAAACAGAATACCGGACAGACAGACTGAAAAACAGACAGGCAGCTATATGACTGTTACATGGCACCCAACCTGAGGGATAAAAACTATAACAAATTAGCATATTTTCATGTATAATCCCTGAATAATGTGAAGTAATCATAACAACTGAGTCTTGAGAAAAAAATGTAATGATAGCCCATCAGTGCTTTATTGGCACATATGTCTTGTTTTTAGTAAAGGTGTTTAATTAATAATACAGGAGGATTAACTATCGTTTGGGCAAAATTTCAAAACACCAATGAATGTCTTAAACACATGAAGCGCCACAATGAATATAGTGCAAGTATAAAAATGACAAAAAAACTAACATTGAAAATATATCTCCCACCAGGGTTGGAACATGCGACTGCTGGAGTATGTTCAGGAAACTACATGTATGTATGTTTGTAAAAGAAATACTGAAACAGTTTTTATCAGTTACATGTTTTTTTAGCATGTTTGTTTCTCTATGACTTTCAATATGTCATATTTTCCCCTATTCTCAAATGTTAAAATATTGTTTGTATGTGGTGTATTACTTTTAAATATTCTCTGTCTTTGAAATGAAACGAAAATGTTTGTTGTACAATATCTAGCCCCTTCAATCATGCATGTATCTACTGACGTATTTTGCTTTGTGTTATTTTTGCTATAATTGTCATGCATGAAGTGAGCTAAAAATTATTAAGCTTGACACTTTGATTACTAAGCACTCTGCCACTAGGCCAAAGGGACTGAAGTAAATGTTGTTGAGTTTTAACTTTGTATAGGCTTTCCATGTTTTGTCAGCCACTTAAACGAAAACAATTAATACTTGAAATTATTATATTATTTTGTGTGTCAAATACTGTAATGTAAAGCACACACAAGCAATACAAAACATTGAACACTTGAGATGCACTTGAGTCACAAGTCATTGGATAAATCAGGTCATCACAGTTGAGGATTGGCCATAAATTTCATTCTTCATCAATTAATCTAGTGAATTTGGAATTCAGAAAAGCAAAAATGGTAAGATACTTGTATTTCAGACAATACTACTTCTACTTCTACTACTTTTTTTTGTATTACTACTAATTCTACAACAACTAAAAATATTAATAATAAATATTATATTTCCTTTCCTTATAATAGGTTTATGAAAGACAAATTTTATGAAAAAATCTAAGTTGTATGAGCTGTAACCTTTCTCTATAGCTTACAGGTAAAATTTCAAACGGTAAAAAGACCTTTTATAATGACAAAGTTTTTAGTAGAGCAACCAATGTTGGCTTATGGGCCATTTTTCTAGAGATAATATATCTTTTAAGTTTGAATGAAATACCTCAAGCGACTTCTGAGAACCTTGCTAACCAAAAACATACCCATTTTGAATAACTGTATAATTATGCAAATTTCTAAGTAAGAAAAAGTTTGTGTTTTTTTACAAATTTCAAACTAGAGTAAACCAAACTTGATCTATGGGGTCATTATAAATTTGGTTAATAATGAATTTATAAGTTTGAATGAAATGCCTCCAGCCACTACTTAGAAACAAGCTTACCAAAAAATTCAAACCCAGCATGGACGCCAACCCCGACGCAGAGGCTCCTAATATAGCTTTCCTTTTTCCAGACAAATTGAGCTAAAGATTTTATTGCAATACACTAGGGAAAATCATTATTGTAACAAAATACAATAATTAAACCTCTCTCTGGGAAAATGAGGCTTAATGCATTCGCATTAAATGTCGTCCCATATTAGCCTATGCAATCTGCACAGACTTATTAGAGACAACACTTTCTGCCTTAACTATATTTTTGCTTTGACGACACTTAATATTAACAAAACATATTATAAAAGTGGAAAGTTTCATCCCTGATTAGCTTGTACAGACTGCACACGCTTATCCAGGACGACACTTTGTGCACAGGCATTCAACTATGTTCCGCCACAGCAAGGCTTAATTTTCTCATTATTATTTATACACACCCGCAGCAAGCAGCAGCTTTTGCTCTCTGCCTCCTGTCAGTTTCTTGATGGCCTCTGAGTATTCCTCTGAGGACAGGACCTCCTTCTGGGCAGAGTTGATGGTGTGGAACATGTTACGGGCTGCGTAGCGTATCTTCTTCTCCAAGGTGGAGGTTGACACGCACCAGACCACATCCTCCTTGTTGTCATTGTTTATCCCTGAAAATAATTAGAAATCTGTCACAGACATCAATTCCCCACAACACACATTTGGACCTAGTAAAATCAACTAAATATTCTACAGTAGTCAAAAAGACAGCCATACTTTTGTAAACAGTGGTCGCAATCAAAGTTCCTTTTTTTTTTAAATATTAACATACATATTAAGGTAAACAAGCAAATTCTTTAAATTGATATCCCCCGCCAATATGCTTTTGGACACAAAAAGTTATATTTGACACTCAAAAAAGCATTTTTTCAAGATACAAAGGGCCATAACTCCGTTATTAACAGACGGTGTACAATGCCATTTGACGTGCATCATCCTCTTATCCATATATTTACTCATACAAAGTTTCAATGAAATCCGCCAAAGCACTTCCAAGATATGGCTCCGGACGGACGGAAAGATGGACGGACGGACAACGCCAAAACAATATCCCTCCGCCTATGGCAGGGGATAATAAGCTGTTAAAGTTTGAACAAAATCCACCAAGCAGTTACAGAGGAGCTCAGTACACACAACTCTGTGACATGTGTAAACTAGAAATGGCGCGGCAGAGGCTGACGCGTATCCCTACGCCGCATGTTTAACCCAGGGGTGCCCCAGGGTTGGTAATGGGGCCATGCATAGTTGAGATTGACCATATTGTCATAAGAGATGTTCAGTATAAATTTGAAGTAATTCGGTGTAGAAATGAAAAAGTTAACGTAAAATAACCTAAAAAATGAGTGAAAATCTTTCCCCTAATTTCTCCTCCTCATCCTGCTCTCCTAACAAATCTAATACTGAATCAACTTCACTGACGTCCATTATGTACATGTCATCCTCATTGGAATGACTTATGATATGGCTGAACATGCTCTCCTATAGCCAATCTTCTTGCTTCTTGCTTCTGTTTTGGAAAAGATATGTTTTGAGGTTAAATGGTTGACTAAATAGTAGCGTCTCAGAAATTTTCTGTCGCAATCTTGTACACAACAATGAAAATGTTGAATTTCATGTCAGTCTTTGATGTGCCTGTTCAAAGTCCATCTTGCTTTAAATTGTTTCTCACATTTTTCCCACTTGAATATTTTGACAGATTTTCAGTAATGAGTCTAAAAGTGTAATTTAAAAAATTAAAAGTTTCAGCCCTTTTACAGATTCTTGAGGCTCTATTCCATGAGTTTCTCATGCTTTTTATGCTTGACTGCATTCTTGCTCTTCTCTCATATACAGGTGTCCCTTTGCGCCAATATTTTATAATCCCTTGTATAAGCATTAGATGGATGAGCTAAACCATTTCACAGATGAGTAAACACAAACAATTGACTACTAAATACATCTCTGTGCCACTACTGTGTAACTCTATATGTGTTTTCAATACACAAGCTTCATTGTTACAAAATTCCTTTGTCTGATGAAAATGCTTGCACTTCTTCTGATTGGGTAGATTACCACATAATAGATTTCCAAATCTAAACGCGGACCCTAAGTTCAAGGTCAAGGTCACAGTGGTAAAAAATTTCATGCGCATGGAAAGGTCTTGTCCAGATACACATTCCTACCAAATATGAAAGCAATATCTGAAGGGACACAGCAGGTATGAGGCTTTTTCGGATCGCAGTCGCAAATTTCGAAACCTGAACGCTGACCTTAAGTTCAAGGTCAAGGTCACAGGGGTCAAACATTTTATGCACATGGAAAGGTGTTGTCCAGATACACATGCATACCAAATATGAAAGCAATATCTGAAAGGACACAGAAGTAATGAGCCTTTTTCGAATCGCGGTCGCATATTTCAAAACCGGAAAACTGGCCCCAAGTTCTAGGTCACAGAGGTAAGATATTTTATGCCCATAGAGTGTTGTCCAGATATACATGTATACCAAATATGAAAGCAATATCTGAAGGGACACAGTAGATATGAGCCTTTTTCAAATTGCGGTCGCAGATTTCAAAACCTGAAAATTGACCACAAGTTCAAGGTCAAGGTCATAAAGGTAAAAAATTGTGTGCGCATGGATAGGTGTTGTATGGATACACATGCATACCAAATATGAAAGCAATATCTGAAGGGACACAGTAGTTATGAGCCTTTTTTGAATCGCGGTCGCATATTTTGAAATCTGAAAACTTACCCCAAGTTCAAGGTCACAGGGATAAAAAATTGTATGTACATGGAAAGGTGTTGTCCAGATACACATGCATACCAAATATAAAGAAAAATATCTGAAGGGACACAGTAGTTATGAGTCTTTTTCGAATCGCAGTCACAGATTTCGAAACCTGAACGCTGAGCTCAAGTTCAAGGTGAAGGTCACAGGGGTCAAAACTATTATGCCCATGGAAAGGTCTTGTCCAGATGCACATGCATACCAAATATGAAAGCAATATCTGAAGGAACACAGTAGTTATGAGCCTTTTTCGAATCGCAAACACCGATTTCGAAACCTAAAACTGACCCAACGTTCAAGGTCAAGGTCACAGGGGTAAAAAATTGTATGCACATGGATAGGTGTTGTCTAGATGCACATGGATAGGTGTTGTCTAGATACACATGCATACCAAATATGAAAGCAATAATCTGAAGGGACACAGTAGTTATGAGCCTTTTCGAATCGCAGTCGCAGATTTCGAAACCTAAAAACTGACCCCAAGTTCAAGGTCAAGGTAATAGGGGTCAAAATTTTTGTGCGCATGGAAAGGTCTTGTCCAGATACACATGCATACTACCGGTAAATACTTCTAGAGTGTTAACAAGGTTTTACATAAGCCATATAAGGAAAACTGCTGCCCCCAAGGTAGCCGTGTTTTTTTAACGGACTGGTAACATATTCAAATCTGCCAAGATAAAATGTTCTGACAAAGTTTCATGAAAATTTGACTTAAAATTTTCTAACTATAAAAGAGTTAACAAGCTTTATCTTTAATTTGACCCAGTGACCATGTCTTTTAACCTCGCATGACCTAGTTTCATTTTTGGGCGAGATGACATAGGTGCAAATTTTCATACTAAGTTTCATGAAGATTGGACCCGAAAATTTAACTTTTAGAATACTATCAACCTTTCACTACATCCATATAAGAAAAACTGTCCCTCCCCCAGGTGCACAAAAAAGGACCAGATCCATATCGAAATCTGCTCAGATATCAGTAGCAATCAAAGTACTGACAGTACAATTGTGACGATGCTTTGGAAGAGGGTGGATATAAAAGCATCAATTGAAGTTTATCTACATCACCACAATTGTTTATGAGGGTACGAAAATTTTGGGTACGAACAAAAAATGGGTACGACAATTTTGGGTAAATAAATTATGCCCCCAAAAAAATTTGGGTACGAAAAAAAATTTGGTTACAAAAAAAATTTTGGTACAAACAAAAAATTGGTTACAAACAAAACTGTGGGTACAAAAAAAAATTGGGTACGAAAAAAAATGGGTACAAAAAAAATTGGGTACGAAAAAAAAATTGGGGGTACGGGGAAGTCGTACTCGTGGGGAACTTGACCCATTTAGCGAAACTGGGAGGCGGGTTACATTCTCGATCAAATATAACAAGAAATATCTTTAAATAGATATTCGACGTGTATTTTCTGTACCACTTATCTTAAAAAAAACGTTCTGTTCCAGTAAAACGTTTGTGGGTTATAACATTACGTTAAGTAGCAGATATATTCAAAACTTGACATGCCCTTTAATAACACCATGCTCTTTAATTTTACATGTATATCATACCAAACTTTATATTTCATTTGTTTCTTTTCTAAGTTAATGATATTATGTGTGTGCAATGATGTGGCTCTGTAATTTTAGTTTGAAAAGTTTATTAAATATGCAAAATGAGAGAGCACGCACAAGAGCGAGTTTCATAGATGTCGCACGGCTATTATGTTGTTTATATACTATACTCGCTTTAACGTTTACAAATGGCAGGTTCGAAATAATTAGTTTTCTTTACACTCATGATCGCGTTAAACGTTAATTATACACGTTTTCATTCGCAATTTATTTACAGAATCACGACAAATGTCAAATACAATACAGAAAATTCATAGTTGTTTCATTGATCTATAAACATATAATCGATTGAATATAACTGATTTAAAATTAACGTTTTCAAACTATTATTAAATCTTTTTCCTAGATATGCTGTCCTAATTTTAGCTGAGCTTCCGTTACCTTTATCAATGATAATCAGCAAGGTATGCGGATTAGAAAAATCGAGCTATCTCTATCAGAATGGCTCGGTCTTATACATAGGTCGCCATTGTGAAGAATTTTTTCATGGTATGATAACTTAGACGAGCTGCTTTGCAGCATCGTCAAAAATGTTCTGACTAGTTTCAGAGAGATAAAAAATGTGACTTCTTGAGTGTAATCAAATTATCTTTAATTTTACTTAGTGGCCTAGATTTTGATCTCACAATGACCCAATTATAAATTCAGTAAAAATTTAATTGGGACAAATGTTTAGACCAAGTTTCATTAGGATTGGACAATAAATATGGCAAATAGAATGCTCAAAAGGTAAATGTTGTTGATATATGATGCACGACGGACAACAAACAATCACAAATAATCACTACCAGTGCAATGTGCTTATGTGAGCTTAAATTGCAATTTCTGGGACAGAGCCGAATTTAACATACAGGACATGATTTAAACAAAGTTGATGTTATCATAACAAAATACCAAACTTCTGAGTCTTGGTGTTTCACAGAGGATTTTAATTATACGTTTTCATCGAAGATATACATAGAGCAGGCCCCAAGTTGACCCCAGTGGAATGATTCGAACAAACTTTATAGAGAACCATTATACAATATAACATACAAAATACCAAACCTTTGGGCCTTTCCCTGACTTGTGGGTAACTTTTTTTCCCTAATATGAAAACAATAATCTTTTATGAAACCGCAAGACCCAAACTTGAAATATCTATTTTAAGCTCTGGCAGTGTTTCTAGGAAATTGCAAAGTTACAATTTTATTAAAGTTGTTACCCAATGCTAGGTCTATTTTATTTGTATCATGCACGAAAGAGTAACATTTCAGTTGAAAAACATTTAAGTTTATTAATTTGTGTGTCAAATGTTTAGAAAAAGTCCCCAAATTTAAATAACCAGTGAGACATTAGTCCCACCTTTTATGATACCTAACACAAACACTGCTCTTGAGACCTTCATGTGTAGTTGAAAAGAAACATTTGAAATAAGGTAAGTCAATGATAATTCCTGTAAATTTTCGTTAAAATCTGCTAAGCTGTTTATGCTGTTATGAAACAAATTGTTGACAAAAAAACACATATGATATGCAACATATGTCGGATAGTTGCCCACCACAACAGCTAACCATGAGCTCTTAAAACTCACATGAACTCAAAACAAGGGACAAAATTGTCACAAGACCAGGTTTTCAACTCAAAGTGTGACCTTGACCTTGGAGATATCAACGTAATAATTCCGTGCTACACACCGTCCAATGATGGTGAATAAATGTGCCAAATCATCAAGGCCCAAATGATTTTAAAATCTCACCATGAACGACATAGTTATGGCCCGGACAAGCTCATGTATGGCCATTTTTGACCTTTGAACTCAAAGAGTAACCTTGACCTTGGAGATATCGACGTAATTCTTTTGCGCGACACACCGTCCAATGATGGTATACAAATGTGCCAATTGATTAAAAAATCTCACAATGAACGACATAGTTATGGCCCAGACAAGCTTGTTCCGCCCGCCCACCAGCCGGCCCACCCATCTGCCCGCCGACATTCGCCAATCTTATAACCAGTTTTTTCCTTCGTAAAACCTAGCTAAAAATGTAATTTAAAATCAATTACATGGACTGTCATCATCAACAAGGTCCTTAAGTTTTTTAGTGGCATCACTGTTGCCCTGCTTTGATGAAGCCACGAACCAGCAGACAGCCAACTTCCCATTCTGGTCTCGCTCAGAGCCATCTTTGCTGTCTGCAAGTTTCAGATAATGCTGAGCGAGTCGAAGCTGGAATTCTTCCTCTCCGTCTTTGGCCCCTTTCATCCATGATGCCACATCTTCTGCAAAGAAGGATTAAGTGAAATTTAAACTAATTTGTCACCTAGGCAAAAATATAATTCATTGAAAACATTGTTTGAAACACATAATCAAAAATAATTTTTTCATATTTATACTATTTATACTATGTTTTCTTGAAATCAACTTTCTTGATTCCTTGCATTCATTATGAGTAAATGATCTTTAGTTATTTATAATTAATCATGCACTTTTGTTATCCATCATTTTTAAATAAACATAAATGAAGCATTTAATGAGTTGTTGAAAAAAAAAGAATTAATTTGTAAATTCTGTACTTATCTGTAGCCTTTTATAATCTGATATTATTATGTCTACACTCATCTATTCATTTCATACGCCAAATGATGATATTGTGAATTTTTAAGTTCATACGTGAAGAAATTTTAATGACAATAAAATTATCCATATCATGTTCATATCTAGTTCAATTAATTAATTAATTAATAAACAATATAAAAATCCATTTAAATTATAAAGATACCCAGCTAATTTATGCAATTCACCATGTAAAGGTTTATGTGTTTTTTTCACATGGTTTATGCATGGCTAAGGACCAGCAGGCAGGTAATCTTAGTTGAAAGAGCACCATGTTGGAACCACCCACCTTGCCCACAGTGTACTGTATTTGTTTTAAAGTACAGCAAATAAGGGTTAACGGAAGGAGGATTGTATTGTGCTTGGGTAAGAACTATGCAACCAGTTAGCTCAGGTGGAAGAGCCATGCTTGTGTTCCCGCGGTTCAAGCATTGGAGACACTTTGATACAGTGTGGTTTTAAGACCTATAAAAAAGTGTACCTAGCCTAGGTTTACACTACAGCTCCAATCAATTTCATATGGATATAAATGTGTTTGTTTTTCTTTTGTTAAGAATTTAAGCTTCATGTGTCTGCTATGACAAGCTGAATATGCTCAAACGAATCAAATATCCTCCAATTACCTTGAGTCGAGCATGACCCAAATTCGATCACTTTGTTTACATTAAAGGCTCTATAAAGGTCACAAATTCAATTATTATACATATCAACTGGTCTAATTTTTACCGGATTTCAGTTAATCTTGCATAAAAACTTCTAATAACACAGCTTAGGTACAACGTTGTCAAGAATTATGGAAGATAAACCCGTTTCATAATTGGAAGAAATGTTTACATTTTTGCAACTAACGTGATGTGTAGCCTCAGAGCGTTGACATATGCTAAAAATAGCCGAAAGAAATTCAATTTTAATTCTATTTTAACAACTTTTTACCAGCAGAAAGTAACTTATTAGATCACTACAAACGTTTTAACCATTTAGAAGAGACCTTCTTTGTGAGTGATACCGGAAAACGTTAAAAGTCATCGTTATATTTTTGGTGACCTGAGTCACTTTCACTTTCTCTTTCGCGAGTAAACAGCGATGTAAATAAACTGACCGTTTGTAAACACAATTGACTTGGAGGACACCTTATTTTGAGCTCAAAACAAGTTGTATTGCTCATTTTTTTATTATTATGTCGAATAGCATATATATATTATTTTTTGATGACCTTTATAAATAAAATATGAAAAAAATATTTAAAAATCTTAAAATAATTACGTATCTTCACCTTAATAGAGCCTTTAAGAACGCGGCTCTCGTGATGACGTCACACGCATGCGCTCAGTGTATTTTGTTCTACTTATATTACTACGCTTGAAAATAATTACAAACACGACTAATATAAGGAAAAAAACCAGATTAATTGTATTTAAAATCTTACTTAAAATAAAATAGTCCACATGTATGCTTATTTCTTGCATTTTTTCGGTACTCTTCATTAAACTTGCACAAATTGCAGACCACTGCCCTAGTTTAAACACAACAAATTCATGTATTTGATTTATTTGAATGAAAATTCTTTAATTTTTTCACGATTCCCAGAAAATGTTGCATGAAGCAATCTGTGAACGCACATCGCGAAAATAGGTTACATGATGATATACACACGTTCAGTGGGTAAGCCATGTCCCGATTGGATGATAATTTTATCAAATCTTTTAATAGTGACAAATATATGCCAAAATTTTATTTGAACAAATTGCGAACATTATTTCTTTTTCAACTCTTGAGCACTTTCTCGTGTCAATGTTGCTCAAAAGAAGATCGACCGATAAAACAGAAACTTGTTAAATGGTAAATAGAAGGTATGAAAAAGGTTAAATTAATCTTTCAGTTTCTCTAAATTTGTTCAGTGAATCAACTTTTCAAAGTTTTGTTGACCTCCTGCCTATTGCAATCGAGTACTCTCGCTTTTCAGATGTGACCTCTCGACAAGGTAAACAACTCGCATAGTGTATGTCATTTGCGGGTGTGTATGGAACTATCCGCTTTGCATAGTTAAACAAGCTGTAAATAAACAATTTTGACATTGGTTCAACGGGAATGAAATAAATCTTAAAGGTACATCGTTTATTGCGGCATTTGTTTGAATTAATTCAGAAATAATTTAAGTCGTTTTCTTAACCGCTCGACTCAAGGTAATTGGAGGATAATACATGGTGATAAATAATATATTAATCTTTAAACCCGACTTAAAGTTAATGACCTTACAATGTCCGAAATATATATTTTCCGAAAATACGACAACTATAAACATTATTTCATTATGACATTCAATTTACAAACAGATAGAATTGTTATTTCATATTCAACTGCATGAAGTAATCCAATATAAATATGTGTGCATGTCACGGTTAATTAAGTAAATTTCGCAGTGTATTAAGACTATTATTTAACCTGTCAATGTTTCGTCCTCGGCCATTTTGCCCAAAATGGTCACATGACCAATCGTCTGTCAACTGTGAGGGCACCAGCAAGTGGATTTAGTGTATTTAAGCCATGTGCAGTGCACTCTGAGTTTATGTGACTTTGCCCATTAATTAAAACGTCAACATCCGTTTTGAAACAGATTTGTTGACGATTTCATTAACTTATTTTTAGCATTGAATGAACTTGTCTTTATCATACAGTAGTGTATTCATATGTCAGTGATCACAGTACGTTGAATTATTTTCTGACAGATTGTTAACAAAGATTAGATACAGATTACTTCTACATGTACATGTATCCATCAATAAGGTTTGTTTTTATTCTGACTTTTTTATATCTAGTTCTTCATCTAGTTTTGGCTACCATAACCTTAAATGTCCCTTTTTATGATTTTTGATTGGCGCGACTTTAAGTACAGGTCTGTCAATACTATGTAAACTGTACGCTGAAGTTTCTTTAGCTATTCTTCATCGTGTTCATGAATGTTTTGAATACATAGCATTATAGCGACCCGGAGGTTCAGTAACTGGGACTGGGAGTTTGATTATTGCACTTTTTAATTTTATATTAAGTTGTGTCTACTTTATACTGTACAAGTCACTTTCGTCTACATCTCTGAATACCAGATTGGGACCTTTTAGTTCAAGGTCTGATCATTCTTTCCCAAGTTCATATTTATTTGTTCTAAAAACCATAACTAAACTTTTGAAAAAATCTGACTTACATGTAGTTTGGCACAATTGTCTACTAAAGTTCAATTGGTTGTTGACAGCTTAGGTATTACTTTAAAGTACTGCGGGTATTCATAATTATAGGAGGTTTCGGGGATTCCGATAATGACATCACGTTTGCACATGCTTAAATTTTGGCCGTCAATACTGCGGCCATTTTGCTATTGTTTGCATTTGATGAACCGCATCGTGATAAGGTTACCATAATAATCTCTACTTGACACATACTGGCGACCCTTTTTAAGAACAACAAAATACTCAGAAATTGAAATTCTTTCAGAGTAAATTGATTTCAATGAACGAACACAAAATTAATAAGGACGAAAACAAACAACAAAAAGATTGATTTTATTTAATCAACACGAACTGATTTGAACCTATATGTCTGTAAAAACTTACCTTGTTACAGAATTATTAAATCCTCTTGAAAAATGTAATTGTTTTTATTTAATTGTCCACACCAATTTAGACACTCTTTGTTTCAGTATATTTATCCTAGTGTTTAATTGCCCCTTTGTTCATCACCAACCGATTATCTTGATGTGATTGTATATTGTCAAGACAATTACTAAGAAAACAGGGTGTCATAAACCCGGGAACCTCCCTTGTCAAAAAAGTGAGCAAAATCCGGTTATAACCCAGTTTTAAACTGGGTTTAACCCTGCGGTATTGGCACCGAGCTAAAAGCGAGTCTTTTAAACACACTTTTTGCTTACCGACTTGGTTTTATCTGAGTTGAATCTTGGTTTAACTCGCTTAAAGCCAACATAGTGGTTTTTTAACCGTCTTAAGTGGGTTTAAAGTGAGTTTTTTCAGGCATCTGTGTTTAACTCTGTGGTATTTGCACTGTGCTAAAAGCGGGTTTTTCAGACACGCTTTTAGCTTACCGACTGGGTTTTTTAGCTTACCGACTTGGTTTTTTCTGAGTTAAATCTTGGTTTAACTCGCTTTAAACCAACATAGTGGGTTTTTTAACCATCTTAAGTGGGTTTAAAGTGAGTATGATTTTCTACAAGTTGGTTTTTTGAGGTTTTTTAAACATGCTTAGACCAACTTCTGTCTGTGGAGTTGGTTTTAAGTGGGTAAAAAGTGTGTTTTTTATGTGAGCTATAAGCAGGCTAAACACGGTTTTTAAGTGAGCGAAAAGTGAGCTGAAAGCAAGCCTTTGTTAGTTTTTTTCACAGTGAAAACATGCTTTTAACTCGCTTTAAACCTAGTTATTAACAGTATTTTATCTGTGAAAAAAACAAAAGCAATTTGTGGGTTTGGGTAAGTTGATTTTTGTGGGTTTTAACAGTGTTTTAGTGAGTTTTTTTTAAGAAAGTAGTTTTTTTGTGAGCCTTTTGTGGGATTTTGCAGTGTGAAAAAAAAAATTTTGGACTGATATGTTCTAGAAAAATGGTTTTTGTGAAGCAATTACAACAGTTCATTATAAGCCCAATGTGGTTAAAAGGGAAAAAAACACAATGTGTACGAAAATTATGTTTATATGACAAAAATAGTACACCGCAAATTAATACTAACAGATTATTTTTACAATACATTATAAAATAATAGACATTTATGGAAGATTTTAAAGCAAAAGTTTGACCGCAATGGACCACTGCGGGTGGAGTATTTAGACCGCAGCTGCTGCAGAGACCTGGATCTCAGCTGTTGGAGGTACCTGAACCGCAGTGGAATGAGGAACCTGGATTTCAGCTTAAGGAGGGACCTTGACGGCATACGGTGTTGGGACCTGCACAGCAGCTACTGGAGAGACCTTGACCGCTAGGGGACCTGGAAAGCAGCCAGTGCAGGGACCTAGACCTGATCTTGGCGGGTGGAGGGACCTGGAAAGCAGCTGGTAGAGACCTGGAAAGCGGGCGCTGGAGCGACATGTAGTTGTTCCATTGATGCTGCTTGTGTCCTTCTCCTCTTGAGCATCTCTTATGCCAGTTGATCTGCAAAGGATTAATACCATATCACTTTCAAAAGGGCAAGGCATTCTTCAAACATGTTGATTGGTTATGTTTTTGTTCCACTTAACTATGAAATATTGCTGTTATGGTAATCTTGTTGCTTTAATAATAATAAATTTAAGTTATTTGCTTGTTGTTTTTGTTTGTTTATTTTTGAAATTTTAATCCCGTGATCACATGTGACTTAGCACTTTTCATCAATTATTAAAAGAAATTGCGTTTGGTAGAAAATGCAGTTTGAAAATGTACCAAGATGCGTGGTCTCATTTGGCTGTGTGGTCTGGTGGCATTGTAAATGCAATAACCTGTATAGTTTACCTCTCAACAAATCGAGCTTTCTTGGTCAAGGACAGGGCGAGGTTTTCCCACTCTTGTTCCCCTCAAGTTTGCCAGCTTGTGCAGGGTAAAAACCAGGTTTAAAAGTCCATACATCAGGCAGGCGATGATGCACATTCTTTCCAAAGGATCTTCCCAACGATGTCAATTTTGCCTTGTGGCAAGAGTTTAACCTTCAAAATTAAAATATATAAGTTCTAATTAAGTAAGAGGGAAAGAAATCCGTTCAGTAATAACCAGAAATAGATATAAATAAAATTTTAGATGACAATAACCATGAAACACAACCATAATTATTCACTGTACACAACATTTACACTTTTTCATGTGTAAGTTTATCTATTTTTGCTTCAAAATGTGTTGTTTATCCTTTAAATTGCAATACAATAACTTATCCATTTACATTTCCCAGTGACAATACATAAATATGATAATGATCATAATTAATTCAATAAA
This sequence comes from Dreissena polymorpha, assembly GCF_020536995.1. NCBI lineage: Eukaryota > Metazoa > Mollusca > Bivalvia > Myida > Dreissenidae > Dreissena > Dreissena polymorpha. Next base: position 12,384,927 of record NC_068367.1, read on the forward strand.
CTAAATAAAAAAAGGGGTGAAGAAATGACAATACAAACCTGTTAAAACTGTTCTTCAGTATTCCAAAAACAACAACAGGCAGTTCAACCTCCTTTCCAACCAACTTATTATTGATTTCCACATTGCAGTAAAAAACACATTGTTTTCATCACACAATACTTCATGCTGACAGAATTTCAAGACATTTTACACTACCATTATAAGTCTTTCACTTCTTTATATTAATGTTGCTGAATTAAATTTAGCTCAATATTCAGTTGCTGACACCAGCTTGTTTTTCAAAAGTTGTTGTTTTCAAAAAGATAACTTCCTCAGTGCAATAGCCAATCAAAAGCCTTATATCTTATTCCACACAGCCTTATCTCTAGGACCCCATCAGTAGCCTTATCTACCCCTAGATAATCAGTACCCTGTTTAGCTCTGAATGCCTGACAGATTGTTATCTGTTTATTGTTAGTGGTGTGAAATAAGGGTGTTTTAAGGTATTGTCTTGTTATTTTGTTGACAGTTTATGTAACACAGGTAATGTTTGGCATTTTATTATTTTATTCCAAATTAAGAAAATGGATATGATGGTATCATATGCAAATATCAAAATCTTGCATAACTTATGTACAAAAATAAATAGATTATTTCCAAAATAATGTTTCCAATACCATAATTATTTAAATATGCAGATTTTACAAGTAAATACTGTTTTAAACAAATATAAACAATCATATGAGATTGTTTAAAAAAAAATAAAAAATTAAGACATAAAACAATCATAAGATATTGTTTATAATAAAAACAAACATAAAGAAAAAATTCAAAGTGAAACACAAACTCTTTCATTTTCATGTATAAAACTAAGCTTGACCATTGTTAGTTTTTGTCAGTGATACTTGTTGTCCATCTGTGAACCTGTGATGTTCTGAAAGAGCCATTTTCATCCAATATTCCCTAAAAATTATGGGGAGCACACAAATGTACAATAGGGACAATGGCAAACAAGCTGTAAAAAAAGCCCCTTTACAATTGACTTGTTTTATTTATGGCTATAAACATCAAACAAAGACCCAGTTGAAGAATTATTGTTTCATTGATGAGTTATATTAATAAACAAAAGACCAACTTGTTGAAAAGTGTGTTAAAGTGAGTCTTTAAGCCTCGTTGCAGCTCTCAACTTATTTACAAAAAGACCAAGTTAAACTCGCTTAAACCCACTTCTGTTTAAAAAAAGACCAACTTCTGTTGTAAAAGACTCGCTTATAAAACAAAAAGACACACTTAAACACACATAAACCAACTCATAAATAAAAAGGCTCACTTTTGACAAACAAAAAACCGACTTCTTACTGAAAAAAACTCGCTTAAACACACATCTTCTTAAAATAACCAACTTTAAACTCAGTTAAGCACAGTTTAGCGCACATAAAACTCACTTTTATTAGCAAAAACCAACTTCCGCTAAGAAAAACTCAGAAAAAACACAGTTTTATGTTGGTTTAAGTGTGTTTTGGTATGAAAGTGGGTTATTTTTTGACAAGGGCTATACCCTGCATATACCACATGTGTCTGGTCATTTAACACAATTTATGATACCTCCATATCATCTCTTGGCATATTTAGCAGTCTTTTAAGCCAAATACTTAATAGTTGCTTTAATAAAATATTTAAACATATTTAACAAATAGATATAATTTGTCCCACATGGATTGACAGGAACTATAAAATGTATAATGTTTATTAGCAAGTTTAAACATAACAATGAAGTGTTTATACTACTATAAATTTAAAATGTTTTACAAATTTACTGTTACACACTTTACGTATTTAACGGGTAAATGCAAAAAATAATGTAAACTCCGCTATGACGTGTAAAGATCGTGCGTTACTGGAGTGTTCGAAACATCATCACGAAAACATGAAAACCCGTTTGATCATAATGTATATAAAATACTTGCGAAAAATGAATTAAATGTATAGATTTATGGTATCATAAAATGCTAGATTTGTATCGCTCATTAACACTAGTAAAGAGTTTTCAATATGCATGTACATGTACATGTCAGTTCAATTTTCAAAATATTCATTTTTTTCATTTTAATGCTTATTAAATTTATTAATATTTTCATTCAATGTAAACGAAACGAAAATTTATTCAATGTAAAAAAAAATCAAAACAATATTAAAATATTGAAATGTTTGTTGCTTTTTAAGGGCTTTGTTTTCTAACAGTATCAATGCACCTCGCTGATGATAAATAACTCTTTCACATTCACACCACTTATAATTATAATCAACTTATTATATCAAGTTTTTTTTTCCACTTTTTGGGAAGATAACCATGGCTTTGGAATTGGGAATTTTATCGGCATTTTCATGAAATTGGGAAAATAAATTCATTAGCCTTTTTTATTTCAAACGAAAAGTCCACTGAGAAGGGAAATACTAAATTTGATATAACTCTTTATTATCATTCAAATTAAAAGAACAAAATCATTTAATACTTTGTTAGATGTAATTGAATTAAAATTGAGATAAAATACTGTAGACACTTCTTTCTACCAAAAAAAAAAAATATATATATTTTTTATTATATTTTTTGGAAATTGGGAATTTTTTGCCACATTTTGGGAAAAAAGTATACTTTTTGGGATTGGGAACATAGCCGAATTTCGGCTATAAAATCGGGCCAAAAAAAACCTGTATATGCTTTATTTTATTTTTTAAATATCATTTCTTTATGTCTTACTTTAAGAAAGAATACATGTATTTATATTTTGTTTGTGTGAAATTGTCAGTATTTAGTCTTCCGACGACCTTTACCCTTATACTATGTAAATGGCCGCGATCGAGAGTGTTGACGGACAATCTATTTTTAGTAACGGAAAACCCCTCTTGTGACGTCACACAAAAACCTCCTATACTACAAGTTTTCCTGGGGTTCTTCATGGGTACTTTTTAGTATATTTTCCATACCCCATTGGCCTGGTACTTTGTAGTATACTTAAAAGTACCCTGGGTTCTTTGAAGTAGTACCTGAGCCAACAATGATTAAACAAGGTTTTTTCAATTGGTTAATGTGGGCTCAGGTACTACTTAAAAGTACCACGGGTACTCTAAAGTATGCTACAATTTACCCCGGGTAAGGGAAAATATGCTTTAAGACTCCCAGGCATACTCTTGGTACTTTTAAGTATATTTTGTGTACCCCTGATACTTTGTAGTGTATTTAAGACAAAAGGATTGCTTAAAGTACTCTTGAGTACCCAGGGTACTGTAAGATACTTTTAAATATTACCGTAGCCAACAAATACCCGTCAAGCTCTACTTATTACTTGCAAGTAGGTTTGTCTTCATTTATAACATGATACAATTTTATTTATTTTACAAAATCTAAAATAATGTGATATGTTTTATTTTGCCCCACTCTTATGATTACTGGATGAATACCTATTGTTTGAAAGTTGAATGATTTCTCCAATGATGCTTAACAGTGAAATGTTAGTTGAAATGAAATGCTCTCTTATTTCATTGGTAATAAGAAGCTTATAATGATGTTGACATTTGCTCACATTAGCAATTAAAGTCTCAATTGGTCATAGAAGTAGTTCAGAAACAACAAACGGATTTAGTTTATATAATAGTTATCATTAACATTAAATATGACAAAGACTTCATAAATTGGTTAATGGTATGACCAAGATATTTTTCTAAGAAAACGCTTAATGACATATTCTTGTTAAATCAGAAAGCAAGTTTCTTTAAATTGCAGAAGAATTAGAATTTGTTTGTATGACTTTCATTGTTTAATACATGCAAGATAAGGCTGTCCGTATTTTCATACTAGATACATACCTGAAGGCCACACAGTGCAGCATTGGTTATAAGTGCTTCTTCTGTGTATAGCGTTGCTTAAGTAAGTGTTGATGTTGATTATGTGCAAAATTCATTATTATGATTCCTTGTTTTATTTCAGGGAGAAGTATTTTCTATGAACAGTTTTCTATCAAGTTTGTCGCGACCTTTCAACAGGTCTACTTCTGTTCACAGTCAGAAAGATGCTCCGCTGGGTATGTAACATTATTTACAAAATGGTATATATTATTATGAAACTAGACTTTTGTTTCTTAGACACTGATTCCCATACATTCTTGTTTTGCCTGAAAACTTTAATTATGTCTTAAAAATCAGAACCAAAATACAACGCTGTGAATATTCATTAATATGGTAAACAGTACAACATACACCAGTGTTTACATCACCATGAACTGCGAGAAGCCAGATGAAGTGACCAGCTTCAAGTACTTTGGAGCAAACCTGTTTAATGATGGTACCAGCACCACTGAGTTCGAAGTAACAATTGCCATGGTGACGGCAGCAATTGCCAGACTGAGTAGGTTGTTGACAGGCAGTTCCATCAGCTTGAGTCCCCACCAAGTACATGCTCTACAAGTCCCTTGTAGTCTCCATCCTACAATATGGCTGCATGATTGGACGCATCACCCGGACACATAACACAGGTCTGGATGATGATGATGATGATGATGATGATGATGATGATGATGATGATGATGATGATGATGATGATGATGTAATTTTCATCCATTTAGCATCAACACTATTAGAGTTATGATCTAAATTTCCTCTGTGTTTTTATGCTAGTTTAAAAGTCGCTTTTGGCAAAATATTGATAATCACAGTGCTGTATTTCACTGAAGATGAAACACACAGGGGCTCAGAACATGAGGCAGATGGGTTCCTGCTAGTGGGACAGACAGCAAGTGAACGCACCACAGTGTACGGTAACATGTTCAACTCCAGTGGGATGGATGCTCCACCAAGTTATGAGCAGGTCTGAATTTATTCTTGTATCCTTGCTTGTAGAAAAAGAAAAACAGCATTTGTCATGCATTTAACAATGAATTTATCTGATTACTTTAATTTTATTTTGAATTTGTAGCTTTATTGGTTAAAAATAGTATTGTTTGCAAACCATTTTAGAACTCAGCCAAGATATCATTAGAATATTTGTTATAGTTAATTCGACCCCATGACAAATATTCTGAGCAAGTTTCATGAAGATTTGGCAGTAAATGTGTCCGCTAAAGTGTTTACAACGCTTTATTAAAACCATATAAGAAAAACAGCCTTGCCCTCAGGCAGCCATGTTTTTCAACAGACCAGAACAATTTTTGAACTGTCAAGATATCAATAGAACAAATGTTCAGAGCAAGATTCATGGTGATTTGGCAAAAAATGTGACTTGTAGAATTTTCACAAGGTTTCCCTACAGCCAAATAAGAAGAGCTGTCTTGCATTATGACTGCCTTTTTTTTACCGACCTCAGCCAAGACATCATTTGGACAAATGTTCGGAGAAAGTTTAATGATAATTGGAAAAAAAAGTGAATTCTATAGAGTAAACAATATTTCACTTAAGCAAAGCAAGATAAACTGCCCCACGTGACCCAGTTTCAGCCAAGATATCATGAGGACAAATGAGCCAGCTTCAAGAAAATGACAATCAGGCTATCTGTGTAAACTCATCAATCAACATGTATACTATACATGTTGATTGATGAGTTTACACAGATAGCCTTGCAATAAGAATATTAAACAATTATTGTGTTGAGCTTAGCTTCACAAAAATTGAACATGCATGTAATTATTTATTGACTTCTACATGTGTTTTTTTACTCGTGTTTGTTTACCGGTATGTTAATTTAGAAAAAGTTGTCTGCAGTATTCAATTTGAAACTGATATGATAATATAATGACATATCTTAGAATTCGATTTGGTAACCAGTTTCACTCTACCATGAATTAAGTATAAAGTTGAAGTTTACCCGTTTCAATAATATATAGCCAGTTATTAAATCAAACATGTTGTTTTAGGGCAAATATTTTTTTCTGATTTTACAGATGCAGGGTAGTGGTTTCCATCGCTTCTCAGGTCAAACAGGTCACAGCCTTGCATTCCAGTCCCCCACCCTAGATGTTTCACAATGGCGGAAGAGCAACCCTGGTGCAAGCATGCACGCGGATGAAAATTCACAACCTCTTGCTGATCAGTCAGGTAACTGTATTAAAGGACACTGCTACTTTGCTGTACATACAGGGATTTTCATTGACTGCTGTATCATTTTGGTCCTTGAACAAAAGCCCTGTGCTATTCAGTTTATCGAATTAAATTATATATATAAAGTGTATTAATTTTACAGTTAGTTGATACATCTTTTTTTGTAATGAAAGGGACTTGATTGACAATTTGTCAAACAGACGATTTAAAAAATGTCATAGATTTAAAAAAGAATATACATATTTTATTGAGAGAAGAACAGATACCATCCTGTCTGAGAAATACATGTAGTTTCAAATGTGTGTTCATATATTGATAATCCTCAGAAGAAATGGGTAAAACATTTATATGTTTGTAATGCTTTTTACAAATTATTTTTACACATTTATACAATATACACAAAGCTCACATACGGTTAAAATCATAGAAAGTTCCAAAGATATCTTAGTAGTGTTTGTAACTGGTTTGCTGGGGGTCAAATATGAGATCACTTGGTCAACTTAAAGAAAAGCTTGTGAACACTCCAGTAGTCTTCTTTTTGCCAAATCTTCATTAAACCTAATGAGAACATTTGTCCCAGTGATATCTTGGATATCTTGAAAATGGAAACAATTAGTTGAAAAACATAGCACCAGAGGGCGGGGCAGATTTCTTTACATGGTTAAAGTAATCCCTTATGAACGCAATGGAGGTCATTTTCTTGAAGCTGGCTCATTTGTCCTCATGATATCTTGGCTGAAACTGGGTCACGTGGGGCAGTTTATCTTGCTTTGCTTAAGTGAAATATTGTTTACTCTATAGAATTCACTTTTTTTTCCAATTATCATTAAACTTGCTCCGAACATTTGTCCAAATGATGTCTTGGCTGAGGTCGGTAAAAAAAAGGCAGTCATAATGCAAGACAGCTCTTCTTATTTGGCTGTAGGGAAACCTTGTGAAAACTCTACAAGTCACATTTTTTGCCAAATCACCATGAATTGTTCTATTGATATCTTGACAGTTCAAAAATTGTTCTGGTCTGTTGAAAAACATGGCTGCCTGAGGGCAAGGCTGTTTTTCTTATATGGTTTTAATAAAGCCTTGTAAACACTTTAGAGGACACATTTACTGCCAAATCTTCATGAAACTTGCTCAGAATATTTGTCATGGGGTCGAATTAACTATAACAAATATTCTAATGATATCTTGGCTGAGTTCTAAAATGGTTTGCAAACAGTACAATAGGTGATCAAAACAGTTCAGTTAATTAGATTGCAGGTGAGCAACCTAAAGCGTTGAGCCATCTTGGCTTGCTTTTATAATCATTTTAGACTTCTATGTATTCAAGTTTACTTCAGATATTTACCAAAAAAAATATTTATTTTTTTCAAAAATAAAAAAAGTCCATATGTCTGGTATTTGTATTAATTTTAAAGTTAACTTATATGTTTGTACCTCTTGAACCATAAATTTATCTATCCATTTGTTTATTATGCCCCCCTTCGAAGAAGAGGGGGTAGGTCGGTCTGTCGGTCCATCCACCAGATGGTTTCCAGATGATAACTCAAGAACGCTTGGGCCTAGGATCATGAAACTTTATACGTAGATTGATCATGACTCCCAGATGACCCCTATTGATTTTCAGGTCACTAGGTCTATGGTCAAGGTCACGGTGACGCGAAATAGTAAAATGGTTTCCGGATGATAACTCAAGAACGCTTATGCCTAGGATAATGAAACTTGATAGGTACATTGATCATGACTTGCAGATGACCCCTATTGATTTTGAGGTCACTAGGTCAAAGGTCACGGTGACCGAAATAGTAAAATGGTTTCCGGATGATAACTCAAGAACGCTTATGCCTAGGATCATGAAACTTGATAGGTAGATTGATCATGACTTGCAGATGACCCTTATTGATTTTAAGATCACTAGGTCAAAGGTCACGGTGACCCAAAATAGTAAAATGGTTTCCAGATGATAACTCAAGAACGCTTATGCCTAGGATCATGAAACTTTATAGGTGGATTGACCATGACTCGCAGATGACCCCTATTGATTTTCAGGTCACTAGGTCAAAGGTCAAGGTCACGGTGACCTGAAATAGTAAAATGGTTTCTTGATGATAACTCAAGAATGCTTATGCCTAGGATCATGAAACTTGATAGGTAGATTGATCATGGCTCACAGATGACCCCTATTGATTTTCAGGTCACAAGGTCAAGGTCACGGTGACCCGAAATAGTAAAATGGTTTCCGGATGATAACTCAAGAACGCTTATGCCTAGGATCATGAAACTTGATAGGTAGTTTGATCATGACTCGCAGATGACCCCTATTGATTTTCAGGTCACTAGGTCAAAGGTCAGGGTCATGGTGACCCGAAATAGTAAAATGGTTTCCGGATGATAACTCAAGAACGCTTATGCCTAGGATTATGAAACTTCATAGGTACATTGATCATGACTGGCAGATGACCCCTATTGATTTTCAGGTCAAAGGTCAAGGTCACGGTGACCTGAAATAGTAAAATGGTTTCTGGATGATAACTCAAGAATGCTTATGCCTAGGATCATGAAACTTGATAGGTAGATTGATCATGACTCGCAGATGACCCCTATTGACTTTGAGGTCACTCAGTCAAAGGTCAGGGTCATGGTGACCAGAAATAGTAAAATGGTTTCTGGATGATAACTCAAGAACTCTTATGCCTAGGATCATGAAACTTGATAGGTACATTGATCATGACTGGCAGATGACCCCTATTGATTTTTCAGGTCACTAGGTCAAAGGTCAAGGTCACAGTGACCCGAAATAGTAAAATTGGTTTCCCAATGATAATGCAAGAAAGCTTATGGCTAGGATCATGAAACTTCATAGGTACATTGATCATGACTTGCAGATGACCCCTATTGATTTTCATGTCACTAGGTCAAAGGTCAAGGTCACAGTGACAAAAATCATATTTACAAAATGGCTGTCACTACAACTGAGAGCCCATATGGGGGGCATGCATGTTTTACAAACAGCCCTTGTTTTGTTAAGTTGACAGATTCATCTATATTTGTATCACATAGTCATTTAATTTATACATGTATATTTGTCTAATTTAACAGTTAACTGTGTTAATATGTGTTAATATGTACAGTTGTATCACTAAAATTAAGCTGATGTTTCTATGTTTATATTACTTTTAAAGTAAACTGATACATCTGTATGCGTTTTACTTTAAAAAATTTCTAATGTTTATATTTGTATTATTTTTACAGATAGTCTTTCTACAAGGCATCATGTTGGTGCATTGACTGGAGTTCCGTTCCAGATGTGCAAACAGTTGTCATCGTTACAAACTCACAGACACATTTGCAGCAGTGATATATGGCATCTCTCTGACTTTGACCTTTCTAGATATGAATATGACTTCAATATTGAGCAATCTTACCTAGATGAGCATCCTAATTCCATAGAGCAAGACAGCATGCAATGGTCACGTTATTTGCACCAGTGATAGCGTGTTATATCATAAGGCAGATGGGAATTTATGGAGAAATTACACAAACTTAATTGTTACAGATATTTAGGTATACAGGATCAAAACCTTTGTAAAGTTTGTAAATCAACTTTAATATGAAGTCTTATTCCTGTTGTATGCTAAACTTATGTATCTTTCTGTCAAATATCAAATGTTTCATATATGATTGTGTTACCTTTATCCTATTTTACTCCTTGTATTGTGCTGGTCATCATGTTTTGCAAAAGACATTCAGTAAATACTCTCCTGAGGAAACTTAACTTGATAAGATAAAAGCAATGCATAATTATATCTCTCTTGGAGGGTACCATTCCATAACTTATGCATGTGTTTAACAGTGTATAATAGTAAGACTGTGTTTAGTCGACTTGATGAGTCCCATTTAAAGTCTATTTTTCGTAATTTTTCTATTTATCAATGAAACTAACTTACATGAAGACACATTTATCATTTTTGTTAAACACATTTGAAAGGAATTGATGCTTAAGACAATAATTCTCTGTAAATCAACGATAATTATGACCTTTTAAAACAGTTAATTGTGGATGTATATGACTGCTGGAATGTTGTTGTCATTGTTGTTATGCCCCTCTTCGAAGAAGAAGGGGTACATTGTTTTGCTGGATGTCAGTCGGTCTGTCTGTCGGTAGACCAGTTTGTTTCCGATCAATAACTCGTTAACGAATGACCGATTGGCTTGATACTTCCCATGCGCATTGGCCTTGGACAGTAGATGACCCCTATCAAATTTGGGGTCACTAGGTCAAAGGTCACTGTCACAATTAGTGTGAAAAAAGTTTCCATTCAATAACTCATCAACAAATGGACCTATTGGCTTTATACTTCACATGTGCATTGGCCTGGAACAGTAGATGACCCCTATTGAAATTGAGTCACTAGTTCAAAGCCCTGTTTTGGGGGACATATTTCTCCAACGCGGAACTCTTGTTACTTATTGTGTTCCATTTGCTGAGCATAATATCGATTGTTCTCAAAAGTCCCATTTATTTTTATGTACTTATTTGTACATGGATTCGATTTTATTTATGTATGTTCGGTTTTTAGTTTTAATTTATTGTTGAATAGAAAAAGATTACATTCAAACTTTGTTCTCCTCTAAAATTCTAGTTTTTTCTTCAGATAAAATATATTTATATCATATTGTACAACATTTTTTTCAACTTGTCGTTAACTGCTGTTATCAACATTATTTTCATACCAAGTACATTCTTACACAACGCAGGGGTGTATAAGTCATTTACCTGAGTCGTCCAACTCATGTAATTTTACCGTCGGACAAGTCCTTTTTTCCTGTAATTGTTGCCCACTGACAAGGACTATGTAGGTGTAATTAACAATCTATAACAGCTTTGTAGCATTACACTTTAAGCGTTAATATATACACATTGATTTATTTGAGGGCGAAAGTGAGTTTTCTTAACGTTAGACAACCATGTCGATGGATGCTTCACTACAGGTTAACAGTGTCTGTTGAGAGTTAACTGAATGCACTGTTGCACTAAAGAAAGTCAATATCTGTTTTATTATACCAAACAACTAAAATACAATCATTGCGCATAAAACTCAGAATTATTTGCGAAAATAACATTAACAGTTTAAATATAATTGACAACAAGTTTAGCTGCTAATATTCAGTCCATCCATGTTACTTTCTGACTTGTCATGGCTATTAAAAAACTAATCATGTTTTTAGCTCACCTTAGCTCAATATGCTCATGGTGAGCTTTTGTGACTGTCTTTTGTCCGCAGTGCGGCACGCAGCGTCAACATTTGCCTTGAAAACACTTGAGGAGTGGACACATTTATTGTCTGATCTTCATGAAATTTTCCAGAAGATTTGTGCCAATTATATCTTGAATGAGTTCGAAAATGGGGCCGGTTGGTTCAAAAAGATTGCTGACAGTGGGCAGGGCATTTTTATGCCCCCCTTCGAAGAAGAGGGGGTATATTGCTTTGCTCATGTCGGTCGGTCTGTCGGTCGGTCCGTCCACTAGGTGGTTGTCAGACGATAACTCAAGAACGCTTAGGCCTAGGATCATGAAACTTCATAGGTACATTGATCATGACTCACAGATGATCCCTATTGATTTTGAGGTCACTAGGTCAAAGGTCAAGGTCACTGTGACCCGAAATAGTAAAATGGTTTCCGGATGATAATTCAAGAACGCTTATGCCTAGGATCATGAAACTTCATAGGTAGATTGATCATGACTAGCAGATGACCCCTATTGATTTTCAGGTCACTAGGTCAAAGGTCAAGGTCACGGTGACCCGAAATAGTAAAATGGTTTCCGGATGATAATTCAAGAACCCTTATGCCTAGGATCATGAAACTTGATAGGTAGATTGATCATGATTAGCAGATGACCCCTATTGATTTTCAGGTCACTAGGTCAAAGGTCAAGGTCACGGTGACCCGAAATAGTAAAATGGTTTCCAGATGATAACTCAAGAACGCTTATGCCTAGGATCATGAAACTTGATAGGTACATTGATCATGACTGGCAGATGACCCCTATTGATTTTCAGGTCACTTGGTCAAAGGTCAAGGTCACGGTGACCCGAAATAGTAAAATGGTTTCCTGATGATAACTCAGGAAAGCTTATGACTAGGATCATGAAACTTCATAGGTACATTGATCATGACTCGCAGATGACCCCTATTGATTTTCAGGTCACTAGGTCAAAGGTCAAGGTCATAGTGACAAAAATCATATTTACAAAATGGCTGTCACTACAACTTAGAGCCCATATGAGGGGCATGCATGTTTTACAAACAGCCCTTGTTCCTTATATGGCTATAAGAAAAACCTTGTTCACACTCTAGAGGCCACATTTATTGTCCAATCATCATGAAAATTGGTCAGAAGATTTGTCCCAATGATATTGAGTTTGACAATGGTTCCATTTGATTGAAAAACAGCCGCCAGAGGTCAGGGAATTTTTATGTCCCCCACTATAGTAGTGGGGGACATATTGTTTTTGCCCTGTCTGTCTGTTGGTCTGTTGGTCTGTCTGTCTGTTTGCGCCAACTTTAACATTTTGCAATAACTTTTGCTATATTGAAGATAGCAACTTCATATTTGGCATGCGTATGTATCTCATGAAGCTGCACATTTTGAGTGGTGAAAGGTCAAGGTCATCCTTCAAGGTCAGAGGTCAAATATATGTGGCCAAAATCGCTAATTTTATGAATACTTTTGCAATATTGAAGATAGCAACTTGATATTTGGCATGCATGTGTATCTTTTGGAGCTGCAGATTTTGAGTGGTGAAAGCTCAAGGTCAAGGTCATCCTTCAAGGTCAGAGGTTAAATATATGTGGCCCAAATCGCTTATTTTATAAATACTTTTGCAATATTGAAGATAGCAACTTGATATTTGGCATGCATGTGCATCTCATGGATCTGCACATTTTGAGTGGTGCAAGGTAAAGGTCATCCTTCAAGGTCAGAGGTCAAATATATGTGGCCCAAATCGCTTATTTTATGAATTCTTATGCAATATTGAACATAGCAACTTGATATTTGGCATGCATGTGTATCTCATGGAGCTGCACATTTTGAGTGGTGAAAGGTCAATGTCAAGGTCATCCTTCACAAGGTCAAGGTCATCCTTCAAGGTCAAACATCATATAGGGGGACATTGTGTTTCACAAACGCATCTTGTTCCTTATATGGCTATAGTAAAAACTTGTTAACACTCTCAAAGTCACATTTATTGTCAAATCTTCATAAAACTTGGTCAGACCATATCTTGTAATGATTTCTTCGAAGAAGTCCAAAATGGTTCTGATCTGTTGAAAAACATGGTCGCCAGGGGGCGGGACATTTTTCCATATATGGCTATAGTCAAACCTTGTTAACTTTCTAGATTGTCCGATCATCATGAAACTTGGTAAGAAGATTTTTCCCAATGATATGTTGGATGAGTTCCAATTCCAGTTGCTTGACAACATGGCCAGCAAAGTGGCGGGGGCGGGACATTTTTCCTTTTATTGCTATATATGGCTTTATTAAAACCTTGTTAACACTCTAGAGACCACATGTATTCTCCGATCATCATGAAACTTGGTCAGAAGATTTTTCCCAGTGATAAACTGGACAAGTTCGAAAATGGTTGCAGTCTGTTAAAACACATGGCCACCAGGGGGGCGGGGAATTTATCCTTATATGTCTATAGTAAAACCTTGTTAACACTCTAGAGGCCACATTAATTGTCCGATCTTCATGAAACTTGGTCAGAAGATTTGTCCCAAATATATCTTGGACGAGTGTGAAAATGGTACCAGTTGCTTAAAAACATGGCCACTAGGGGGTGGGGCATTTTTCCTTATATGGCTATAGTTAAATATTTTTATATTCTTAAAGCCACATTTATTGTCCAATCTTCATGAAAAATTGTCAGAACATTTATTCAAATGATATCTTGGATGATTTCGAAAATGGTTCTGGTCTGTTGAAAAACATGGCCTCCAGGGGGCGGGGAATTTATCCTTATATGGCTATATTTTAGTAAAACCTTGTTAGCCTTCTAATAGTTACATTTATAATTCACTCTTCATGAAACTTGGTCAGAACATTTGTTCTAATGATATCTTGGGCTGCACATAACAGGTCAGTCCCTTTGTATCTCAGGTGAGCGACTTTGGGCCTTTCATGCCCTCTTGTTAGATCAATTGAACTTAGTAAATGGTGAAATTTTGCTCTCAGGTAAATTCGTGCCTCAGCGATAACTTTGTTGTGCATGGAGCGGCCGAGGGAATTCGAAATGATTTGGCTCAAGTGTAATCCATCATTAAACTACAAGTAAAGTGTTAAATTTGTCTCTCTACTTCTAACGTCAAAGCCGCATTTAAAAGTTCATATGTCAATTTGGGCTATTAAACAATATGTTCGTGCCGTACTTTATCAGGCTATGCCAATTTGCCACTAAATACAACCTCGAGGAGACGGCAATTCAAGCGTATGAGCCGTCCCCATACCGTAAAGTTCAAGGTCACGCTTAGAAGTCAAATTTAACCATAAAACAACCTGTAAACTGCTGAGCTGTAATTTTGCCATGTACATGAAATGGCGTATTTTAAACTGACTTGGAACAAATGCAATCATCATAAGATAATTTTATGCAAGTTGTTTATCCTCTTGTGTTTGTTTGCGTTTGACAATCGCGGAGGTTTGAGACAAAAGAGTAATGTAGAAGAGTTCGTCCAAATACACACATTTCTTGTTCGTGTAGGTCTATCCTATTGTTCTCTTTCTCAAGTTCGCATCCGGACAAGTCTTCAACAATGGGTTTCCGAGAACTAAAGTGAACGCCGAATGGCCATCAAGTGTTTAAACATATTGTTCATTGTTGTAAAAAATGTCGATCTACTAGAAATTGTTGCATTTTACAGAACAGGCCGAGACCATGGAAACGAGGTAAGCGTTAAGAATATGAGGTGCGGCTATAAAATCTTCCGTTCCTTCGCGCCAACTCGGACGTATCAAAGGCCCGTTTAATAAACCATATCCAAACAATGCGGCGCCAGTCATTTACTACCCTGATATAAACGTTAATTTGATTATTCATTTTTTATCAGATTTAAAATATTTAAGTCACTTTATTTTATCACGATCGTAATTGAGTCAAATTTTATTTACTGGGCTATTAGAACTACTTGCAGTCAAATGCCTATTTAGTAAATGGGAAAACACCGAAACATCTTGACAAAAAAGACCAACTTTATCACTGTCTCATGTTTTCAACCTCGCTCGTATTTCATTATTGTTTTCTTAGAAAGTTTGCATTACTTTAATATTTAGTTTACAAATATTTCTTTTCAAAATACGAAGAAGCAAGCAACATATAACGGACACAATTTTAACATTACTAATATTTGTTTGCGGACAAAAAGGCATTTTGCGATTGCGATGACAAGTGGATAATTTTAGTGTTTCCCCACACATATAGTGTACATTGAACAAAATTTCATATTAAACTCAGTTGAACTGTTGGTCTTGGTTGACTGTCCTTTGTCGTTCGGTGACAGAATGCGTTAACACTTGAGATGGAGTTTGTACATGTTAGTGATACTTCACTTTTCATTCAAAGTGAGCAAAGTTTGTGAATGACCATGCAATCTAGTTGTAAGTTTGATTAGTGGTCAGATCTAGTCATTAATACCAAAGTTTTTACCAATTTTTATGTGATAAATGGTCTTTTAGCCGGATACGATATTTTTTTCATCCGATTTTGAGTAAATTAATTTGTATGATCAAATATCTCCAAAATATAATGTCCATGGAATACCAATCCCAATTAGTAAGAGAAAGTGTCAGAAAGTCATACAAAAATCATGTAATGACGTGGATGAAAAGATTCAAATAACGCCTGATAACAGTAGTACATACATACTATTTAAGTACATTTATAGAGTTAGCAACAAAATGGCACACTGCTTCAGGAAGTGAGGTTCAATACAGTGGTCCCGGTTTAACTGTCTTGAGGTGGGATCATCGTCCTTACAGGTCATGCTCGCGGATATGAATCTAAACTCCTAGACCGGATGGGATGATGCGATAAAAGCACGGGGCGAAAAGGTTTTGGTGCATGTTATTTTACAATGGTTGGCCTTGTTTCTTAACTGTAACCGTCCGACATTTATGACTAACTCACCGAAGTATAATTTAGCGCCTGCACTTTCCAAAGAAAGTTCGCATGTAAATCAAATGTTTGCACAATGGTATATATGCTGTACCAAGATTTTGGAAATAACTAAGAGTAAAATGTTGATTCAACCTAGTGTTGTTGTTGTTTTTTTTCGTTCAAATTTTTGTTCGGGTAGAGGGCCCCTTCCCATTCCTTAAAATTTCCCATTGAAGGTTTCCAAAAAAGAAGTCAAAACATGGCATTCATTTCCAAATCCAGTCCTGTTAGTTTGATCTTAGAAAATATAATATTGAAATCACATTTATTATCAAGTATTTGTGAGCATTAAATCAACAACCTTAATTTCCCAATTTAAGTGAAAAGGACGCGATATTTCCAAATCCAACGGGACCCGGCCCCATTCCCTTATAGGTGAAAAAACACTGCAATCCTGCAGTTGTAAAGTAAAAGCATTAAAAAAAAATCATAAAAGAAACGCAAAGTTTCGGATGCAGATGATTCCAATACTAGTATATGGTTACAGTATACTGTATGAAATTAATACTATGCAATGTCTTTTGTTAGATTCATTATTTTCTAATGTATACATGTGTAATCTTATGTCATCTTACGTCGTCTTTTTCAAAATTCCTGAGTGTTTGCCCGAGTAGCAGACAACTTTTACTACTGTTGCTGCTACTACCCTTCTAAAACAATCAGCTCTATTAAATTGTACTCATCGGTATATTCATGTTGAAGACATAATTTTAATCTTTGGTTTTATATTGAAAAGTAGGCATGAGGATGAATTTAAATTTTGTCATAAGAGTGATTGCAACATTCTGTATTTAACTTTTAACAAGAAGTTATCATTATATATTATTAATTTATTATTTACCACATTTATATAGAGCCCTTTTCATACTCGAGATGTGCGTTCAAAGGCGCTTTGCATTTTTTCCCTGATCACTGGGTCATAAGTCGTCCGTTAACACCTTGGCGCAGTATGCAGCCACGTCACACTGGGTTATTTCCCTCTCAGGTACCCATTTAAACACCTGGATGGAGAGGAGCAGATGTGGGATAAATTTCTTGCTCAAGGAAATGCCAGTGGTCAGGGCGGGATTCGAACGCGGGACCTCTCGATCCCTAAGACAGCGTCCTACCATTACGACGCTCCCACTAAGTATCCATCAAAATACAGTTATTGGCTGTTATCAGGCGATTGCTTTATGGTTCTTATATTATTTATTTAAAATAAATGTACATGTAATTTAAAGGTATAATGAACATAAAATATATCGATGTTATGTAGCTTATTTGATACTTGAAATAAGTGCTGTAGTTGTAAGTACGGAATGTCACCGATTTTTTTTTTACAAAAGGTGTGATATTGACCGTCAAATAAGAAAAAAAACAGACAAGTTGTATTTGTTTGCTGAACAACAGAAATCTTAACATCATCTCTTGACTACTTTCATTGCAATCAATTTTATACAAATATTTATGCTTTGCACAAATACAATTTAACAATGGGCACATATTCCATCTTAAAGGGACTGTCAACCACGAATGACCAAAAAAGAAAAGTTTTTAAATGCCGTATATTTTTTACAATGATTAGTTTATATTGATTAAAATATAACGACTGGTATATAACATTACTTGAAAAAAGTTCATATTTTCAGTATATTCGGTAATAAAATTTCGCGATGTGAAATCGAAAGTACATCGCGAAAATATGTGACATAACGATATACACACTATAAATGACGCAAGTAGATTGATCATTTGATATATAAAATCTAAACAATTCACTACGCATGCACAATTTGTATTCCTGGGTTTACCACGTGACGATGATGATCAATCTACTCGCGTTATTTATAGTTAACGCGTAGTTACCTGGTAGACATACCCAGTACAATTTATTACCGAATATACTGAAAATATGAAAACTTAACAACTTTTTTTTTAAGTAATGTTATATACCAGTCGTGAAATTTTTGTCAATATAAACTAATAATTGTAAAGAAATACGGTATTTTAGAACTTTTCTTTTTTGGTCATTCTTGGTTGACAGTCCCTTTAATGGTTTATCTTAATCTTAGATGATTTTTGATTCCCTTTACTATTATATATATATATATATATATATATATATATATAAAAATAAATAAATATATATATATATATATATATATATATATATATATATATATATATATATATATATATATTTATATTTATATATATATATATATATATATTCGACTATCATACCAAGATAAAAATGGTTTGCTCCTGGTAACCTGTCGAATATCACTGCGCGGTACTATCGATATTAAAGTGTGGTGTAACCTTTTTGTTTGTGTTAATTACAACTACATCCAATATTAACATTGTAAATAATGGAAAACCGTTGACGTAATCATAGTAAAATTTTGTCAAAAACGATTCAACATTTCAAAATGTTACGCCTTCAATTCATGCTAATAGCTGTTGTGTTTTGGGTAAGTGTAATTGCTCAGATGTTTTGTATTTATCCTTTTTATTTCGATACGTGTTCTTACACCTCGGGTCTTATCGTGAAAGTACCTCTTCTCGCACCTCGCCTCTTCTCGAACCTTTCATTTGTTTACATTTTATGCGCATGCGCGCACGCGCACAACGTCATCGTTTTGTGGGTACCTACGTATTGTTTACGACGACTCGCGCGTAGCTGTCAATCTCCGAAAATGCGTCACAAACAGGTAAAATAAGTGTATTAAACATAAAATACGTAAAAATCATTGTTTTTATTAATGCTTTTTTACCTATAATATGATTTTCATGTAAAAACCTATAAAACATGGTCTAACTTTCGATCTCAACTATGCTTGACAAAAACACTTTTCGTCTGCGGCAACAAGTCACGTGACCATGGTCAAATCATGTGACAAAGCTATTTTTAAACGAAGTAAAATGTTGCATGTCACTAATTGTTGCAACTTAAACATATGTTTCTGATTGTGTTTTTGTAACTTTTTATTTAATATTTGTCCAACAATTTTCAGAAATTCCCAATGAAAAGAGTTAAAAAACATAAGGGGTACTCTCCATCAGCACTCACAAATGCTTACAAACTTGTAAAAGAAACTGGGATCCCTATTAAAACTGCTGCTAGACAGTATGGAGTGCCACATAACACCCTTCGCGATAGGGTAAAAGGCCGCGTGGATCCAGAAACCACGATGACAGGTTCTGGTCCACTATTTACATTGGAAGAGGAGGCAAAGTTAGTAGCACATATTAAACTGATGGCTGATTTGGGGTACGGTTTTACCATAACAGAAGTGGTCTCAAAAGCAAGTGACTATGCAGTCTTTCTTAAGAAGAGAACACGGGACAAACCATTGACCGTGAAATGGTTTAAGGGCTTGCGCAACAGGTGGCCGGAGCTCAGAGTCATAAAACCTAGGGGGTTAGCTAAATGTAGGGCAGAAGCTACCAATGAACAAGCTGTTGAAAGCTATTTCACAAATTTAGAAAATGTGCTGAAAAGTAAAAACCTTATTGACAAACCTGAGTGTATATATAACATAGATGAAAAAGGGTTTCAAACTGAACATGCCCCACCATACATAGTAAGTGGTAATGCATCAGCTCCCGCAATCACCTCTTCACGGACAGCAACAACCACGGTCATTGGTGGCGGTAACGCAATTGGGACACAGATTCCTCCCTTCTTTGTTTTCAAGGGTGCGAGAATGAATGAAACATTAATGCAAGGTGCTTCTTCAGGATCAGATGCAAGTATGTCAAAGACAGGCTGGTCTAATTCAAGCATTTTTTTGGAATATTTACAATCCCACTTCATCAAGTACATTCAAAGATCTGATCCTAATCAGCAAATTATCATCATATTTGACGGCCACAAATCTCACATCAATGTCCCTGTGTTGGAATGGGCAAAGAAAAACAACATAATTTTGTTTGTCCTTCCAGCACATTCATCTCACGTGCTTCAACCTCTTGATGTAGCCTGCTATGGACCTCTGCAGAAAATATATAATTATGCATGTCAAAAATTTATCAGAGAACATCCATCTTCAAAAATCACAAGATACAATATTGCAGAATTAGCATCCAATGCATATGTGACAGCATTATCCGTGAATAACCTGAGGGCTGCCTTTGAAAAGACTGGCATATTTCCATTCAATAGAACTGTGATAAGTGCTGACATTTTTAAGCCATCAATTCCTTATGTTGTTCCTCAAGAAAACACATTGGCTTCTGACACTCAGCCATGCATTGACAATTACTTTACAACTGCCGAAAACATAATTGAAATGAAGAAAGCACACCATACACTAAAAAAGACTTTAAGAAATCATGTGTCTGGTCAGGAAATAACTAGTGATTGCATAAATCAAGAAATATTATCACAGCCTTTACCACGTTCCAAAGATACACCAGTCTTTCCTATCAACAAAAGAAAACAAACAAAAACAAATGCAACAAATGTCAATCAAAGTAATGTCCCCCTCCCAGAACCTCTTCCTGGACCTTCGCACATTGGCATCTGTGATACTGATAGTCAGTCTTCTGAAGATGATGTTTCTGAAGAAGACAAATGTTGTGTGTGTAAACTTTTTCAACCCAAGGAACTGAAAAACTGTGTTTCCCTTGTGTTTACAAAATGGGCACAATGTGATCACCAAAACTGTGGACATTGGACACACTTGATTTATTGTTGCAAACAGAAAGTTGTTCGGCGGAATGATGTCTTCGAATGCCCATGTCATAAAAGTGAAGAGTAAAAATACTAAAATTGAAATAAAAACATATATTTGTTCTAAACAACATTGTTATAAATCAAGTTTTAATGTTATTTTCTAGTTTCATAAAAAACTGAACAAAATCTGCTTAGAATTGTGAATTTAAATAGTAAACAATGAAGGGTTCGAAAGGAGGTACGATTGTTTTGGCGGCCATGACAGTTTTACATGATATGGTGGTGCTGAAAACTTTACGCAAATCTGTTAACAAAAGAGGATTTGCATAACAATTAAAGTTGTCAGGTATGTAGGAACAATGTATTTATCACATAAAACTCTTACAAATACGTTTCACTATTGCCAATTTTGTTTTTGACATGTCAAAAATTAAGAGGTTCGAAAGATGGTTCGTCCATGATAGTCACAGGCATCAGAATCTTTATTTTACCACCCCCCCCCCCTCCCCGGAACCTACCCCCCCCCCGAGCTTACCCCAGGGGTTCCAGATTGTTAAATGTACACTTATTGTGTATGGTTTGACTTTTCAACAACGAATATTGACAAAAATACACAGTTTGAAAAAATAACCCTCGTATATGTATTATATAATATACACAAGGTATGAAACGCACTATATGACTATTGCTGTAAGATTGTGGAACACGGGACGTGACCGTTTTCATCGAGAACACACATGTTCCCATGCAGTTGCCGACAAAATGCAACTGGATTCGTTAAAAGACAGTAAAAGCAACGTGATAACACAACTAACCGATCTCCTGTTCGGCTAATAACTTTAATATTCAATTAAATTCTTCTTTCTCGCTATATGTCACTCGATGTTTCATCTACACATGTACACCATTTTAATTTTATAATGCGTCATCTGGTTGGTTGTTCTCATTGTGTTGGCCAATGATATGGCATTTTAGAACCAAGCATTTGATCGACAAAATATGGCAGCAAAACACAGACATATAGCGAGAAAGTCGAATTTAATTGATTATTAATCATATGTAAAAAAAAGGGCTGGGGGGGGGCCTAGGAAGGGCAGGGCGGAGGTTCGGGAGGGCAGGGTTGGGTGCCCTTCAATTTAGGCCTAGCTGGAGCTGGAGCAGTGCTGGATTATCGCAAATAATTGTATTTCCCATAAAAATTCAATTGAAACTTGATACATGGAATCCATATATCCAGGAATTGCACATGGGATGGGTTTTCTGAGTTCAAAGTTTCTGTTACAGTTTAAATACTATATTATATAGAAACATTGTTTTCTTTGAGTATATCGAGAACAAAGTGAGCTAATTTGATGCAAGCATATATAAATTTCAAAACAACTTTATTTTCATTTGCATTTGGGGCGCACTAAGTCGCTTTATAGTTGCAATAATCCAACTCCCAGCTATTGACCCTCCGGGTCTGGGAGTTGCAACTGGTTTCGCCATATACCATAGCAAAATCGCTGCCTAAAATCCCGGCGGGGATTTATTGGTAAAATTAGCAACATAAACTATTTTCTGGCATGAATTAACACAAACAGATCGTCAATATATCTATAATGAGCAAATTAAGATAACTTACATGATGTGGTGTGCTCGCAGAAGAAAGATTTTTATCAAAGTTTCAAACACGTCAAGCGTAAATGTAAATGTCAACTTGTTTGCATATCGACCAGTTTTTATTAACCAAAAGAAAAATTAAAAGAACGCACGCGGTGTGTTTACAACAACATGTACCAATAAACGGTTTACCTATGCTTTTCTCCGAACATACAATCTATGTTTTTAAGAAAGGTTATTTTCAAATATTAAATATTTGTTTTAAATGAACAAAAAATTTATATATAATTTGTTCAAATTTTAATTCATTCTTATGTTAATTGTATATGAATAGCGCTCAGACAACAGACATTAGGAAGAAACAAAAGGAACGATGACCCTTAGATCTGCCGTAAGGGAATTATAACACAACAGCATCTACAGCAGCAACATTTATTACCGGTAGCTCTAAAGCATACAATTGCTTTTAGCCATAAACAAAACAGAAAATAACAAAAGTGTAGTGCATGGATTACAAGAATTATGAAAACTAGGAATTGATAGAAGTAACAAAAAGTAATCACTGATTACTAAAGTCATAAGTTGTATGACTTTCAATTGATAATGACTTATTCACCAGATACTTTAATAAGGTAAGACATAAATTAAGAATTCACTTCTTAGTAACATAAGACTTATCACTTTAATATTGATATTGAGTGTAATTCATTGACTTCAGAGTTAGACATTATTATACATTATAACATAAAGAAAAACGTGAAGAAAAACGTTTCCGAGTAATTTTCGTACGTGGTGGAGTTTTAAAAATTTGTGGGAGAAGGGTACGTCTGCGCTTTTGCCATGAAACAATTGGGCACTCAATCGTTAGATGACGATGTCACAATGTCACAGGAAGAGTTTGACCAACTGTCAAAAAAAATCGTCCAAGAAATATGGTATCCGTTGACATTTGACGACAACAACGCTGTCCAAAATGTATGCCTTTGCAAAACGAGTAAGTATTGTTGAGTGTTAATGACTTTATATTAACAAAATGATTTTTTAAATTGTAGTTTCTTGTTGCAAATAACGTATCATGGCCGAAAACAATGTTTGAATTTTTTTTTATTTAATGACCTTATGACCTATTTTTAAATGTTAACCTTTACATTTGAACATGCGTTTTAGAAAAATGTATAGCTTACAGTACTGGTCACATATCATAAATATCTACTAGAAAATAATATGTGGTAGTGGTACATATCATTAAGAAATGTCAAAGAGAGACAAATGTACTTCTTAATACGGTTCAATATGTACTTCTTAATACGGTTCAATTGGGACTTATCCCTTTAACTGCCAATTTGTGTGTAGTATAAGACATCTAAACACCTAAAATCAGAATATGTACTTAATTAATTATCATAATTTGTCAGGCATCAATAAAGTGAGGGAGGACAAGCCGATGGCACAGTGTGAAAACGAGGCCTGCCCCAACCGGTTCTTCCACCTAAGGTGTGTAGGCCTCACAGATGACTCCCTGCCGGAAACATGGTTCTGCTCAGCGGCATGCAGGCAGCAAGGTGATGAGAGCACGCATTGCGTCTGCAAAAAGAAACGCACCGAAATCCCGATGGTGGAATGCTGCAATATCCTCTGCCAGAGGGTATCTGGTTTCATATGGACTGTGTGAAGCTACAAAGCCTACCCACTGAAGCAGAGCTTTGGTTCTGCTGCAGTAGCGACAAGACGACAGGAGTTGTCAGAAGCCAGACCCGAGACATGAGTTACCGCCACAGCAAGGCCTTACTATTCTAGTGCTTCAGCTAGCAATAAATAGAGGGGCGCCGCGCCCCTCTAAAATTTGCCCCCTTAAAAAGCGCCCCTCTATTTTTATGTCAATTGCCCTTTTGGTCTCTACAGTAAATTCCTATTTTCAGGCCGTATAAATCGCCAGAAACATCAACATGAATACACAGATAACACCCTTAAGTTACCGGTACATGACTGCCTGGGGCGTGTTAAGTCAACACATTGTGAACAAACAAGCCCCAAGGGCATGATTTGTTATCCGATCACTTATTAGCCTTTTGTTGCAGACGATAGTAACATGCTGTGAGAGATTATCTCTTAGGTCACGGTTGGTTAGGCACAATCACACTCGAATGAAATCAAACTCAGCACTATTGATTTTTTTAAACTTCTGAAGTCTTTGGCTATGATTTTTTGTTTGCAAAAATAGTGATTTTTAATTCAAAATACCTATTAAAATTTGAAAATTAATAATCTTTTTAAATGTGAATATTCGGTTAATTTTTAGTCCGAAATTACGACATGGAAAAACATCTTTGTGTTTGGATTTTATTTCTGAACTTTAAAACACTGTCTGTCCTCAATTATGATGAATTTTAACATGAATAGGGACAGACAGTTGTTATTTCAACAAATAAAGAGCTTGTTTGGAAGGAGGATTTAGCCCTCTGCAAGTAAAATGTAATTTTGATATTGTCATATATTTTCGCGACCTTACAAAACTGTCAACATTGTTGACATTAGTTGAAATAACGTGTTGTAAAATAAATATATCCTATTAGTAACAATAACAATTATGTTTCATTTTATTCTCCAGACTGGTTGCTACTTCATGGTTACATTGATCATTGTTTAGACTTTAAATTTGTCAATAAAGAATTTTTGTTTGAAGTAATATTATTCATTTATTGTGGACAAACATTGGTTCAAAGTTATTAATAGCAACGAATTTAAGTGGTGACATTCACAACGTTTTTTTGACCCAGTGAAACCCCTGAATTTATTTCATGTTTTCTTTGATTCTTCTACAAGGCCACTGATGCTGAAACTGGAACCTGAAAGATTAACATGCAGTTCAATGATGATAGGTGATAAAAAAACATCAAAATTCCCCCCCCCCCCCCCGACACACACACACACATCGGAAAGAAATATGATATCTTTATATCTCTAATGCGTGTAGTCGGATGCTAGCCCAAGTTGGTTATGAAATTGGCTACTAAGTTGTTTTCCTTAGCGCCAATGTAGATAGTAATATATATATTATAATTCCATTACACAAAATGAGGAACCGAATACAATTGGTGAAATCATCCAATGCACTAATGTTTACAATTCATAAGTATATAGTATAACCAAAGTATATACTTAAGTATATTTATAACCAAATGCCCTATTTTCCAAAATTACGCGTGAAATGTGCCCTTTTGGGGGAAGCTCCCTTCTATTTTGAAAAGCTGGCTGGAGCACTGCAGTGGATTATCGTAATTCCAAATACTCGGTAACATGATCTTCATACTTTGTGTGTGTGTGTGTATGTCTGCAATATTTTCTATGTATACATGTAAATTAAATAATCTAGCCTAATAGCCGAAAACAAATATGGAATATGTTCAATAAATATTTAAATTGGTGCAGAAAGTGTTTCATAGCATTTCAACCCTCATTCACTTAGTAAAATAGTAAAAGTTACACCAACACCACATTGTATCTTTATTTTACTTTACTTTATTTAACAACTTGTTTACAATGCAAACATACGCCCGATATTATTCAACTTACTAACGGAACATGCCACTTATCCGATCGCAGCGAAATTACAGTCATAAGAATGTGTCCTAATTCAAACTATATTGCTACCGGTATACACAATACAATTTCAACTGCTACTATAAGACCAGATCGTCAGATACCACTGTGAAAACAATTTGTGCAGTGTAACCTTTTCTTTCCCTTTGCTCTAATCGACAATAACAACTTCCGCCATAAACGATTTGATATCAATTTTATGTTTTGAGCATTTCTCAACAAAGTAGACGCAAATTGATGTCGAATGTTACAGGTATTGTGTTTGTAACAATGTATTAGGTTGATTTAACTCGATTTTATGGACATATGTGTGACATTATTTTTTTACATTTATTTTAATTTTACCAAGAAGAACTATGAGCTGTACGTATGTACTCGTAAAAGCTCAGAGCATTCAAGAAGAACTAAGTCAATTTCAACAGTCAAGGTTACTGTTAGTTCGAGGTTTATGCATCACTTCCGCATTTTTGCAAACAAGACAAATACAAAAATTACTTGATAGCTAAGAACTCATCTGCTATAAAGAAAGTCTGACAAAAACCAAAGAAGTCGAGCACACTTTCCTCTTAAAATTATTAAAGTGTTATGTTAGAAGTTGGATTTAGAATGCAGTGATTTTTAACCAGGTTTTCCGAAGGAAAAAACTGGTTATAAGATTGGCGAATGTTGGTGGGCGGGCGAGCTGGCGGGCGGGCGGAACAAGCTTGTCCGGGCCATAACTATGCCGTTCATTGTGAGATTTTAAAATCATGTGGCACATTTGTTCACAATCATTGGACGGTGTGTCGCCTGAAAGAATTAGGTCGATATCTCAAAGGTCAAGGTCACACGTTGAGTTCAAAGGTAAAAAATGGCCATAAATGAATCTGTCCGGGCCATAACTGTGTCGTTCATTGTGAGATTTTAAAATCATTTGGCACATTTTTTCACAATCATTGGATTGTGTGTCATGTGAAAGAATTATGTCGATAGCTCCAAGGTCAAGGTCGCCACGACTAAAAATAGATTGATTTTGGAACAAGGGTGGTAACTATGAACAATAAATGCACATTTTGAGTTGTCTCCCTTTATCACTTTTTTTAAAATTGAAATCAAGGTCGCCACGAGTAAAAATAGATTGAATTGACACATGGGGGGTAACAATGCACATTTTGAATTGTCTCCTTTTATTAGACTATTTTTCAAATTGAAAACCTGGTTTTGTCACTTTTTGACAATTTTGTCCCTTGTATGAAATAATTTATTGAATTTTAATATATTTTATTGAAGACAAGTTTTGTTTATACCTTCAACGAGAGCAGATAGAGTTTGTACTGTCTGTCCATGGGTGGGTGATTGTAAAAGTACATCTAAGGGACAATTTTATTATCTTTTATTATTACTTTGCCTTACCTAAACAATGTGTCTCATGCAAGTCACCATGCTCCTAGGTGCAAGGTCACGGACACAACTCAAGGTCAAATGTCACGAATGTTTGTATTTGTAAACTCTGTAACTTGTACATGTCTGTGAGAATTTTAATAACCAGAAAATGTGTAACATTCTACTAGATTGGTCCTCTGTGAAAAGTCAAGGTCACAATTCAAGGTCATAGGTCATTTGTTTGCTTTAGCTAGCCCATGCAAATTGTACATTCCTGTGAGGATTTCAATATAAATATTATTTCACACAAGAATAGACTGTTTCATGTATTGTGCTATTTTCCATGCTCCATTGTGAAATGTTAAGGAAATACTCCGAAATGTGTCTTATACAATTCTTTTCATAGCTAAATGAAAGGTGAAAGTCACGAATATATTGAAGACAATCGTATTTAGTTTAATTTCTGTTCTATAGTTTTTCTAGATCCTAGGAGAATTTTAATATTATTTAGGATAAACATAGGGTGTGTCATGTACATGTACATGTACAACTTTTATGCGGCTATGTGAAATATATTGGTCAATAATCAAGGTCAAATGTCACATTTCTGATTTCTATTTTATACTATTAAATGATTACTTTTTGGTACAGTTCCTTGTTAGTTTATGATGAAATGCTCCCTTACTTATGCGTACTTTGGGTTCATTGGTCTCTTTCTGTTTCATGTCTTGTTATTATGAGTAATATTTCCCCTTAAATTCAATGTTTGCGTTTTGGGGCTCTGCTTGATCTCTTACTTTAACGCCATTTACTATAGTATTTTAAGAAATTTTGGGTTTTACTTTTCAGTTATATAATTTCAATTATAAGTACAAAAAGTTATTCAACATCTATTCAGAAGATCAAATATTACTAGTGCTCACTTTGATCTCAACTCTGTGTTTTGCCCATCCAATCGTGAAACAGATGCTGTTACGTTACAGATAATCTTTCACAGGATGTCACTCTTATCTTGAGACAAAGGCCAAGTAGAGATATGATAACAAACAATGCTCTGGGGCTTGTTTGTAAGCAATCTGATGACTGGATATTCTGTCTGGATATGCTCTAGTAATGTAACAGACCAGATTTCTTTTGATACAGATTAGCTAAGACTACATTATAATGTCAGCAATAAAATTTGCCACGTAGAATAATTATCGTCACTTTTGAAAATTCGTCGCAAATTGCAATAATGGCAACCCGCAGCGAAACCCTTAAGTTTTATAAGGGTAAACATGAAAATTCTCAAGCAAGAACAAACATTGTTTAACAAAATCTTACCGGAATGTGAGATAGTTTATCACACTCATTATAAAGTAGGTTTAACTTATAAGTAAGTACTATATTTCAGGTAACTGGGGGAAGATGTGATTTGGGGCTGATGTCAACAAAGCTGGAATCTCAAGACGAATGGAAGGAATCTTTCTGCATTGCGTATAACCCTCAATTCCAGCCCATTGCAAAAGACAAGAGTACGTCACCAGCCCTCCTTGTTGTTGATTTGTCTAATGCTTTGATGTACGGATGCTTCGAGTCAGACTATGATGGCCATGACGTCACTGATGCTATTGTTATAGTCGCCAGAGGCTTGTGTACCTTCTCTGATAAAGCGCAGTTAGCTGAAAAGGCCAGAGCTAAGTCATTGATAGTTGCTAGTGATGATCTTATTACGCCCGGAGCAAATCAAACTAGCGATTTGGACAAGATCAACATATCTGTTTCAACGATGTTGTGGTCCGACGTGAAGCAACTAGAAAAAAACGGTGCTGGACACCCACAAGTTGGAGTCTTGTATGAGCTTGTTCTAAGCAGATTTGATGTCAACTTAGTGGTTATTTTCCTGATAGCCGTTTCAAACATCATAATTGGCGGTTATTGGTCTGGTATAGCGAGGCAAGAAAAGTATAAGCTATATCTAAAGAATGCTCTGTCTAAACAAGGTAATACACAAAACAATGCAGTTTCTGAAGAAGGAAACACATCCAATCACAATGATGATAGTGTTAGCCTATCGTACATTGCTCTTGCTATTGGGTTTGTTCTTGTCTGTGGGTTTCTGTTGTTGCTCTATTTCTTTTATTCCTATTTAGTGTATGTTGTTATTGCCATGTTTTGTATTGCAACCTCTATTGGCCTCTATTATTGCTTAAAACCAATTTTGCATAGAATCTGTTCATGGGAAGGTAATTTGCCGGAAAACAGAATCCCAATTTTCAAAACACGCCCAATGTATAAAGACCTGATCTTGTTAGCCTTATGTTGTGGTCTGGCGGTTTTTTGGGCTGTCATGAGACATGCGCCATTTGCCTGGGTGATTCAAGACATTCTTGGTTACGCCTTCTGTATCAACGTCATGCGTACTGTATTCGTACCTAATATCAAGATCTGCAGTATAATGCTCATTATGTTGTTTATCTATGACATCTTTTTTGTCTTTATATCACCTCTGTTCACAAAGGATGGTAAAAGTATAATGGTGAAAGTTGCTACAGGTGGCTCAGACGAATCTGGTGGAAATTCGTATTCAGGAAAGACACAGGAAATGCTTCCAATGGTGTTTGCACTCCCGAAAATGTCTATTTCTGATATTGGCACCTGTCCGTTGGGCATGTCTCTTCTTGGATTTGGCGATGTTATAATCCCTGGACTTCTCATTTGCCACAACCATGCTTTCGATCTTAGGGTCAAAAGCAGGCGAGCTTATTACATCACCACGTGTATTGGTTACGGCGTGGGATTACTACTTACCTTTGTAGCTCTGGCCTTGATGGAGACAGGTCAGCCCGCTTTGCTCTATCTTGTGCCTTGCACCCTCATCCCTACCTTCGCTCTCGGCCTTTTCCGCAAGGAAGTCAAGCTCTTGTGGAATGGAGTTCCTTACGAAAGTAAACCAGCTGTATCTGACCAAGCTGCAAGCGCACCAGCAATGGCTATAAATACTGGTAGCATTGATTCTGGAAACAGCGATACAAGCATTGAAAGTGAGACAAGGGTGTTAATCAGCAAATAGAAAAGCAGAATAAATGTTGGCTTATCAAAATTCCTGTACTGCAACATGTGTGAAAAAAATATGTTGGTAAGGAAACGGAAACCTGTGTATAAGACCAGAGCTTAAATATACGTTGAAGTACATTGAAATGCTCTGTTAAATTGCTTGGAAAATAAATCTGAATTATACGTTTTATAAGCGACAAACACGTTATAGATTCAATAGCTATTATTTTTGTTTGTTGTTACACATCTGATGCGTTTTGATGTTATTTATGTGTTGCTTTTGTTTTCGTCGTCAGATTTAATTTAAAAAAACTTTTAAGAAATGTTTGAGAGTTGAAAAAAAATCTTTAAAAATGAAAGAAGTTTTGGAATGATCCATATTTTTCATTTAATCTACATACACAATACTAATTTTTTGTTGTTGGTGTCATCAAGTTTTGTAAGATATAACACTTTGTGAGTTCAACTACCTTCAATGATCACTACAAATATATTTTCATGCACAGTGAACAGTAAAATATCCTTTGTCACTATGTAACAGTGTTGCTATTAGCTGTCTGTTGGATCATAATACTGTTTTGTTCATGGTTAAATACTTTTTTCCCTCTGTTCATCATTAAATAGTGCTGTAAATACACCATAGAGCTGTATACAAAGGTTGATGCATATTAAAGTACATTTTTAATTGTGTTATTTATTGTTATAAATTAAGCATATTTATAAAATGTACCGTTATTTATTAAACTATGTTTTTAAATACACACTCACACATACATTTTAAGAGTGAGTTATAGTTGATTCACCTTGTTGGTTTTTCAGCATGTCTTGTCATTTGAACTTCTTACGTATTTGTTGTTATGTACCAAACCATGCGTATAAGATAAAAGCATGCTGCGGGCCAGCGGCGACCAGGAGAACGATGTCTGTTAATATATTTTAAAAATGTAATCGGATAATCATAAAACTAAGTAATTATCATTGTTGGCATAAAATGCCTTTGAATTATAATAAATGGCTAAATAAACTGTGCACTCTGTAACTCATATAGTTTCAATCGTAACATCTTCGAGACTTGCTGAACATGTGAATGGGCATAATATCTTGAACAAATTCGCTACTGAGCCATGCAGCCTGAAGGGATTCTGAAATACGGCTCTTGAATAAACCCAAATTAGAAAAAAAGTATATTTCTAATAGTTGGTTTCCGGTAAATAACTGAATAGTGACACCAAAAATCACGGTGAAACATTTGATATAATTTTCTTGAATTTTGGTCGACAAGTCGGGATCAAGGTCACTGTTATTTTTAATTGAATACTGTTTTTCGCTCAATAATCAGTTTGGATGTAGATATCGCATGCACAAATGTGTTTATTTGTAACTTACATGAACATTAGCTATTGATTGCATTTGGGGCCGGTCACTTCAAAGTCAAGGTGTCACTGCTGATGAAATAGAAAAACGGTATCCGCTCAATGACTTAATTAAGTTGTGACCAAGGTCTTACAAGGACACGTTTAAGCTGTGTTGCAGACCTAGGTTGGGGTTATGTTTGAAGCCAGTCAGGTTAAGGTTAAAGTCAATGTAAATTTAAATAGAAAAACATGTTCCTCTCAATGACATGAATTTGGATGGGATATTGCATTGAACTTTTGTGGGTAGGTTGCTTACATGAAGATATAGCATGTATTTTGCATATTGGACTTTTTGAAAAAGGTCAAGGTCACTGTTGCGTTTTGCGAGATAATTAAAAATGGTCAAAAACTGACAGCCATCTTTGATGTGTTTCCTGCCCAAAGACAACTTTTATTAGGGCATATATTCAAATATTTGAAATAAATACAATTGTTATTCAAGTGTTATTTTTGGGGGGACTACGTGCGAGAAGGCGCGCTACATTCAAAGTAGAGGTTTTGTCATCGAAGGTTAGAATTAACACTTTTTGTTAAAGCTTTATTTAAGGGTATTCATCTAGTATTCACTTTCAGTGAAAGCCATAGTTTATAATTCTTATATAAGCAGATTTGAAACGATTGAGTTAATTGTTATTCTTTTCATAATTTTCAGTGAACATATGTGTTATTAATTGTCATTTTTCTGGTTTTATTTATATTTTGTTATTAAATATATGGGAATATATATCAAAAGTGATGTTGTACTTTGGGTTTTTACTCAATATTTTGTCAAGCTTTCTAGTTCATTCGTGTGTGCAATTATAGATGGTCGTATAATGCACGTGTAGTTACCTTTCGTCTAGCACAAAGCTCGTATAATACACATGCAGTTAGAAAGCGTCTACAGAAGAGCTCAAAAATGGCGTCCGGTTAGCACAGTGGTTGATAAATTCACAAATGAAATCAAGTTGCCCAAAAATTGAAATCGAATGCCCATTCCCTTTTTGTATTTTTTTTCACAAACGTAATAAATCCGTCTTTATAATTGTTATAGGAGGTCTATTATCTATATCGTTGTGTGGGATTCTTATATTTATATATTTAGACAAACAAACAACTTCCAAGACTTTGATATTGCATGTAGTGTCGCCTTTACGATGGCTGTGATTGAATTATTGTCAACCTTTTCGAAACCTTAAATGGTTCGACTTGACATTCATCGTTTAATCCTTAGTCCACAAAAAACAAGTTCATTCCTTTTAAAAAAGGAATGCTTAAATCTGCGACGTTTAAAAATCCACGTCGTTTATAAAAAAAAATTGGATTTTTCAAGTTCAGACTTAATAAAGAAAACGCTTGTTGCGGTTGGGCTTTACAGTATTAAATCTCTCGAACAAAGTAAAACCATATGTAGATGTTAAGGTATTCGTTAGGCATTACCAGCTATCTAGATTAAAGATACTATATTATTAAAAAGATTACGCAGTATTATAATTCAATTGGCAATAATGTGATTGCTAGAATCGTTTTGTTCAAAACATACAATAGAAATATTATTATTAAGATGTTTATGCTTTATCGCAAAATCTGTACAAATAAGGAACAAACGGATTGTATACGTGCTTCTGTATACCGCTAGTCACGGTTAAAAGAGCACACCAAAGTGTTACAGGAAAACGTTAATATTTCAATGTTTTATGCGTTTGTCTTAAGAAGCCTTTATATTCTAAAAAATAACGTGTTACTTATCTCATTAGTTCGACTCAACAAACGATCATCTACGGCTATAAGTAAAACTCATGCATTTACATATTTACGAGTTTATTTACTCTTGAGAGTCAATACTTTCAGATACACGTAATATGTCGACTAAAAACGTACTGTATATAATCAGCTCACAATCTTGATAAGTGACGTATTATCAATCAATAAATTGCATCTACCGCGCTGATGGGATTTATAAGTCAGGTATCAGGCAATAATCAAACAATAATTGATATAAATATGTTTATATAAAATCTCAATACTTTGATCTAAAGCACGTTATCTGTAATCAGGATGTAAGATCACGGTCTGTGTGGGGTTCCCAATTAAACGTTGATATAAACACACCGGTTAGTGGTGCTTTTTTTAAATAACTTTTTAAAACAATTTTTCTGAAGCATTTCAACTAGTGCATAAAAGACAGATTTTTGAGCTTCTTATGGGAAATTCACCAGAATTACTTCATTTAATAAGCCGTGTGTTCTTGTTCAAAAATTCTTTGTGCACTGCACGCTTATGCTTCACGCAACGTGAAATTGTGTCACCGCTTGCTGACGTATTCAATGATGCATTCTTATACCTTAAGATGTCGGCACAAACTGCAAGAAAAAACTGTCTTTTCTGCACTAAAGATGTTTGCAAATGTATTTCAATAACTTGAGTTATTTGAAAAATATAACGTTTTCAACGGTGTGTTTACATTCTGTCCAGCCCGTGTGTAAACCCCTGAAAACCTCGTTGATTCTGCACTCTGGTTATAAGGTAATGTAAACGACTGAATAGTCTGTGTGAAGATCGTGTTTAATACCCTGCAGAAAGTCTTAAACCTGGTTATCTTTCACAATTAAGTGTGTGTAAACAGCGAAACACGGGTTGTGTAGATAAGATATGTATTACACTGTGATTAAACTTTGGTTTCATTTTAATTCCTATATATTCAAGCCATAAGTAGTTTCAATGTTTTCGGTACGTATATACAGTTAGGTGTTCCGTTAGTGTGTTTATTCATTATCGTACGATGGGTGTTAAGGTCGCTGTATCTTAGTCACAATGACAAACGCTTCGTGTTAATTACCGGATTCTGGCTTCGGAAATCTACTGGCAAAACGTTTGGATCGCAACGGCGTGAACGTCATCGCAGGATGTTTGACGTCAGATGGTGCAGCAGCGTTACGTAATGCGTGTTCACAGACGTTAAAGACGGTAGAGTTAGACGTATCGAAAGAAACAAGCATCAGACAGGCCAAGGAACGTGTCCTTAAACTTCTACCAGCTGGAAAAGGTAACGTTTTATATAGTATGGTTTTGATTTTAATAGACTAAGCCCGCGATGAGTAAGATTGTGGAAAAATCCAGTAATATGCGGGTACAGACAATTAAAGTTGACCTATTAAAAATCCATAACACATCGCATACCGTATCAATTATATACTAACTTTGATTCAACATGAGCCATTGTTTCATTGTGCTGACTGAAGAAGATTTTTTCTTCAGATGGGGATATCTGGATTTAAACTGTTCACAACCATGTTAATAATATTTACTCACACATACTACTTATAATAGGATCAAACCATATATTAGCAAATAAACTGGGCGTTTAAAGTTAATACTTGCCCACTATCTGCTTGTAAAACATTATACAGTCATGCATGTTTGTTAATATTAAAGTATTTTTCCACTCATGACCACCGCAATGAGACGGCGTTTCCCTTTTTTTTATATCACCCGTCTCATTACCTCGAAAGAACAAGGTCACACTTATAAGGGTCAAAAGTAAACATAACAGATAGTTTTGTAATAAAAGTAGCTGTCATATTAAGTGGACAATGATCACATCACCTTATTGCACCTGTTTATCAAAAATAACATGGCACGCTTATCAAAACTGTATTTCTTTCCGTTAACTAAAATAACGGTCACTATAACTAAGCGCTGTGTATTTCTCTTTAAAACTTGGATGATTTACGTTGTTGATAATGGCTATCCCTTAAATTGATCAATTTAATTCAAGATCATTTTTATCTGGAACTCTGTCCAATAAGGTCCGTAGATAATTCAAACGATTATTTCAAGATTTACTATATAACCGTTTTGTCTACAAGTAACACATTCGGTTACATACACATTTGCTGGTTATAAACATTCGCAATCAAACCAAACATCCGACATTCAAATGTTTGAAAAATCGCTTTTAATATCTGCATCCCATATAAAGTTTACTTTAATTTTTGTATACGCGCTCGTAAAACATTAATTCACAGGGCTGTGGGCGCTGGTCAACAACGCTGGCATTTCGGGAACAGTCGGTCCTATAGAATGGCAAACCCAGGCGGACTACCGGTCGGTGATTGAAATAAATCTTTTCGGTGTAATATTCGTGACGAATGCTTTTCTGCCATTGGTAAGACACGAACGAGGGCGTGTGGTCAACATGGCGAGCATCATAGGACGGTTTGCTATGGCATGTGGGCCGTATTCTGCGGCAAAATATGGAGTGGAGGGGTTCTCGGACCAGTTACGGTAACTTATTTAACCCCTTTATGCCTAGCGTCTAGAAAAAAAAGCTTTGGCAAACAGCGCAGACCCAGATGAAACGCCGCATGATGCGGCGTCTCATCAGGGACTGCGCTGTTTGCTTAAAGGAATTTCTGTAAGAAATATTCTAAATATAGAAATAAATATACTAGACATCCCTAGTTTTGGAAATAAATTGATCCAATTTAGAAGGATGGGAGAGTCCATTAGGCATAAATGGGTTAAATATAAAGTGCTTTGTAACTTGTTTCATTTTTGACTTGATTGATTGGGAAATATCAATGATTTTCACGAACTGTAAGCTTTTTTGTCCTTTTCTTGTTTTCCTTTTCCCGAAATGAAAACTGTAAAACAATAATTAAATGAAATGTCAACTATGCTGGTTTTAAAAGTGGAATGTCATGACATTACGATTTCGCGAGTCATTTGTGAATTCAACATACGAGGAAAGCATGCAATTTAAAGGAAACATGCATGTTACGGTAAATAAAATATTTTTCAGGTGCTCTTTATTGCGACAAGTGCAAAATATTATTCGCTCTTGAATAAAAATTGCGTATCAACCAAAATCAATGAATATATCCTTACAATATATGTTATTGCATACACATGTATGTTATTAATTCAGGTATATTCATTTCAACTACATATGTAGTTAAACTACAGGTTTGTCCAGACATATACGTAGCCATGTTAATCATTACTTCTTAAAATTTGGTTCTTTTGTACACTACTGTTTTCAAATTCTTAATTGTTTTCTTCGAAAATCTGACCGCAAAAAGTAAGTTTGAAAAAATATTGAACTTTTATGCCTTTAAAAATGATCATTTAAAAACTGTTCAGACGGGAGTTGTATAAGACGGGTGTGACGGTACATATCATCGAGCCAGGCTACTTTCAGACGGGAATCGTCAGTGAGGAGAGAATGAGAAAAGACATTGAGACAAGATTTCAGAAGTGTGATAAGGAGCTCCAAGAGTACTATGGTGAAACATTCAAACTTGAAAGTGAGTAAAGAACTCGTATACAAGTTGTAGAAATATGTTGTGGTATTGTTAAGAAGGTTTAGAAGGCGTTCTTGAAATATCGAGTGGAATGGCATTGTTAAATATCTACATATTTACAGGTCTATATAGGCTCAATACCACTTCTTTGCTATTAAAACATTTAGTCAAAGATGGTTGTATGGCGTTGTGGTTCGTAATCTACGACGAAGAAGATTAAATCCGTATAAAACTATTTATGTATTCAACACGTCGTCGACTCACTTTGTTCACGCCTCTGTGTTTCTGATTAAATAGGAATGTCAGGGCAAGCGCAGTTTTTATTTAAAGATTGTCGCTATGCTTATATGAGGTATTTCTCGCCTATGACTGCATCGTACTATTACACATTTTTGATATGATCTTACTATACAGCTCAACAGAAATTCTGCTCACTTTTGTCGCTGATCATGTCGCCAAAGATTCACAAAGTAGTAGACGCTTATGATCATGCCGTCCTGTCTATGTTTCCTAAAAACAGGTAAGCTGTGCCTCCCAGAGTATTTGTTTGTGCCATCGTAAAGCATCATGCATAAAATAACACAACGTTGGTTGAAATAATCGTCATTTGTACACCCATGCATATAAGCAATCTCTTGTAGTGTAATGACGTCATCCTGCGATTTTCTTGTTGGCCACGGGATCATTTAATGTTTTTTTGTGTGATATTTGGTGTGTTTTTTTCTCTTTTTTTTCCATAGAAACGTAATATGATGAATATAATACAATACAGAGTAATGATGATACAAATTTAAGTGTATTTGCTCGGCCTGAAAATAGTAAAGCAAACGCATAGCCTCATTGTTCATGGTCTATTTTCCCGTAGTATTCGATGTACAATCTAAAATGTAAAAGGTCATATATGTTACCCAAGTACAAAATAAGGCAGAACAGTCTTGTCTTATACCTTTTCAAAGATATACACTAAGCATCTGAGTTACCCACCTTACGCAATTAGCCACATATATCTTAAGGTATGTCGTGCATTTATTTACATTTCAGATATGTCGTTGGGTTTGATGCCAACATTCTTTTCCGCATCTTGTGGAATCTCCCGGAATGGCTGTCTGACTTTATTGTCACAAGACCAATGGCAACACCCGCTGGAGCCAAGAAATAACTAAGTAGCTTAATAAATTACATTTTAAATCTATCTTTTCTTTGAATGCATTCGTCATTGAACCAAACTGTATTCAAAATAGAATTAAAAGTTTTCCTTATGTGCCCTACATTAATGCGGATAGTGTTCTGTACAAATTATCACAGCTATTACAGTTTTTGCCAGAGTATAGAATATAAGGGGACACGTTGACAAAGGATAATACTCCAGTAAGTGACTATCAAACACAGTTCAAAATGGTATATACAATGTTTATGTCCCTCAGTCAATACTGGGGGACATTGTTTGTGCCCCGTCTGTTGGTTGGTTTGCGTCAAACGTCAACATTGGCCATAACGTTTGCAATATTGAAGATAGCAACTTGATATTTAGCATGCATGTGTATCTCATAAAGTTGCACAATTTGAGTGGTGAAAGGTCAAGGTCAATGTCATCATTCAAGGTCAAAGGTCAAATATTTGAGTGGACCTGATGTTTTTTACATGAAATTATGCAGATATATTTAACCGATACCTGGACATTGTATTCATGTGTTTAACCTTTCTGTAATGAACATGTCATGTGTTTAATGATGCCTTATTTTACACTATAAAAATCATTACGTAACATTAAAACGTAATGTTAAAAAAACTGCTTGTGAGTATATATGTGCATGTTATGTACTTGACTTTGTTTCTGATTTTTATAGACATTTCCATGATTATGTGTGTGGGGGGTTTTATGTACATAAAATGACTTGGTTAATATTGACCTTTCCTTTCCTGTGCAGTGTTGAGTTGTTTTTTTTTCTTAATTGATTATTAAGCACTGATAGATGCAGAACACTTGTTTTATTATTGAATAAATCTTGAATTAAAACATTAATATGCATATGCAATTCATAATATTATTCTCTCGATTGTGAGTTTCCTGTACCCATTAATTCATGATTGAAACTAACAACAACAGCTAGAATAATATTACAAATATGAAAATCCTTTTCTGCCTTCAGGAAAAACTATTCATGGTTAGAGGTGAATTATTGAAATTATTATTGAAATTATCAGGAAAATAATTCCATATATATATCTCACTTGCCTGACTAAGGATGATTTTGTATGTTAAAAACACATTTAGAAATATAGCTTCAAAGTATCTAATTTCACTGTTACCGGGGTAATCATAATAATTCATCATAAATGTGAAAATAAATAACAGTAAATGGTAAAATACACTGACAAGTCACATACCTGTTAACATTAAATATTGATTTAACAAATGCCTTGCCTGCTTATTATTATTATTATTGCCTTGGGTTTCCTTATTCGTCTTTTGCGAAACAATGTCTGGAGGTTGTTGATTGAACCCAGCAAACATTTGAGACGAACGTCTTTGTAAAAACATAATTTTAAATTGTTTAGCTGATTCTATTCTAAGCCTTTTATTTACGGAAATGCGATTTTCTGGCCGAAATTTCCTTTTTTCCGTTGACATTTCAAAATAAAAAAGAGGAGATTATACGTGATGCTTATGAGCAATCTCTTTTAAAACAATCTTTCACCAGACATCTTCGACAGTTATGCATGTTACAGAGCTTCAATCTATATGTTCACCAGGTATACGCACTTTTATGATGGCGTAGTACAACAATGAATAACTTTTTTACAGTTTGGCCAAATAACAATTCTTAAATAAAATATCAGATTAAAAAAATAAAGTATGCATTATGTTATTATAAACAAAATAGCATCATATCATAGAAACCTTATTTAAAAAATATGTAATCGTTTATTGTTATCAATCCAATTCGAGGAAAATAATACAACTTTTATCAAGATTTTTATAAATATCCATATCAAAAGACTGCGTGCTAAATTTGTATTTCTCTCGATGCTGCTTCTTGAGGTAACCGTTTTGAACCTCAGGTACATGTAATGTCCCTTCTAAGAGTGAGGCATTCATATTTCAATTTAATCATTCAAGGAATTATTCGCGTTTCTTTACTTGCGGTATTTTAGTAAAAGCTCTCTACTGGAGCCATATTTGCTACCCAACTCCAAATTTGCACACTAAATGTATTCTTATAAAAGCCGCGATTTAATATTAAATTTCTATGTGATATTTATTTTACTTCTGCTCATATCGGATCGTCACTGACATCGTAATCCATTTGCTTGTGATTTGCTTTGCCCAAACGCCGAAAAGTATATATGTCAAAAAACATTTGTCCGCCATACTGTTTACAGCCTGTAAGTTGTATATAAAAACGTGATTGCTAACTGAACGCTTATAGAAAAACATTAAGCCGCGTCAACGAGGTTGATTTATGTCGTGAAACATTTATTATCATTTTAATTATTTAATTATGGTTATCTTAATAAAGCAACGTTTCAGCTTGTCTGAAAAAAAAGTCGTAATTTGTGGTCTGTGTAATATAAGAATTAAGTAAAGCTGTGTAACATTTCAATTTGGACGAGTCTCAATATTTTGTTGAACTGCACATGCGTTAATGAAGAGATCTGTTAACGTTTTATTACTGTAGCGTAGCTCAGAACTTATCCTGGCCGCGACGAAATTAACGAGGTGTAGCGTACTTCAATTAATAACGTGTTGCGTAATTTACAATAAAGGCAATTAACACTTTAATTTTACGGATTGTTGATTCATTCGTATAAGAACGTTTGATGAAATTTACCACAATGTCATAGAGTAAAACAACTTCAATGTGTGTAACTGTTTGTTATTCAATACACAATAATTGTCTGCCAAAAATAATGTTGATTGCAAGCTTTCTGCCGTAAGCCTAAATGTTCATATAAAGTCAATAACCAGTCATGAATATATGCTGAAATCATTTACACAGAATTTAGCTGGCTTTATATACTGTAAAGTTAGACGGCTGTTGATTGTATAATAAAGGCAAGTACTGCATCTTATGCAACAACAATGTCTACGTAAATACTGTGCATGTTGAATGTCGTATGGTCATACACAAAAGCACACAATGTTACACAGATACATCTGCAAATAAAAACTTTCGATGATAAATCTCGTTTGGTTATAAATTATCATCAAACAGTTAATAGGTACAATAAATATCTTTAAATAACGATATTCGGCGTATATCCTGACTTCGAAATAAAGGTAAAAAATTACTTTTCTTTCTAAGTTATTAAATAAAATATAAAGATTTGAGTAATGTTGTGTTCTTTTTTTCACTTAAAAGTCGCATATTCATTTCATGAAATGTTTGTAATGAAATTCATGTATATTAAACCACATAACAAAGTTCGTAGATACAAATTTTAAAATGTGCGATAACATCAAAAGTGTCCTCACGTGTATATTAGGAATTGTTTTTTTCATCATCGAAACATTTGATTGAGATGCAGTTTTCTGTCCACACATTTAAATGAAACTGTTTCATCCGCGCTATGCGATCATTAGTCTTATGACATATGCGGCCAGCGTCAAGCCAATAATGCGCAGTCTGGTCAGGAGCTTTCAGGGTCAGTGCCGGGTCATTAAATCGTCAAGGGAAGACGGAATATTAGGAAAACAACAAGTGTTTCGAGCTTGCTCTTATGACATTTGAAACATATACACATTCATTAATCAGGAGATGTATTGTCAGTTCAACGACTTACATAGCAGGACGTGTCTTTCAAAATAATTGCGAAACGGATTGCATTAACACTAAACGCGTTGATAAAAAGTCTTTACATGATCGTTTCTCTTCGTTATAATATTTAAAAATAGAAGAGTGAAACATTTAAAGTTTGAATAGTTAGTATATTATATCATTGATAACAACTGTAAATAAACACGTATTTACGAACATTGCATCATTTACACCGATGATAGTTTCAACGTTCGCGTTTATATCCGCATAACTTCAACTCGATAAATACAACCACAATTTGGTCGCTCCAATTGGCATT
Source organism: Dreissena polymorpha (assembly GCF_020536995.1). Lineage (NCBI taxonomy): Eukaryota > Metazoa > Mollusca > Bivalvia > Myida > Dreissenidae > Dreissena > Dreissena polymorpha. The sequence goes on from NC_068367.1 coordinate 12,427,258, forward strand.
GAAATACAAACTGGCAAACGCGAGAGAACATGTTACACTTATTATGATATTCGATTAATAAAGTGGAATAAGATGTTAATTACAAAAGTTGAGTAGTTTAAATAATTAGTGTTACCGTCCGACATCTGGATAATGTTAATTTAAAATTTGCTTTAAGTCATTTAACTGGATTTGAAATTGTGATTGGGAGTGAATTTAGGAATATTTATCATTCATCATTATGCTGAATTAGCATAAGCATAATTTTTGTGGAGCAATCAAATATAGTTTTTCATAGTTATCAACCTTGTGAAATAATTCACCAACCAACGAGATTGGAATGGTATTTGTATACAGGTGAACTAAATAATTGCGCAGAATGTTTATTGTAATGACATGTTTATCATCTTTTTAAGTATTAATTTTACCCCATGTTTAGCTCGATTGCACCGAAAGTCTCATGCTTATTGAGCCTCCTTCGACTGTGTTACTTTTGTAAAATCAATACTTTGTTTATGGAGAGAGGATGTTGAAAAAAATATCCTTCAGTGCCAATTGACAGCGAATTATCTATTCAACAATGTGTAATGTGCTGTTTTTATCATTGTTGAAAAAGTATATGTAAAATGGACACTTGCATGAACAAATTTATTTAACATCAATACTGGATGTTTCAGAGTAATATTTTAATCCTAAAAAATGACACCGTGTCAATGCATGCATGAACACAGTTAAAAATAAACTCAGAATGATGAAACATACTATCTGTGTATATGAAAAATTCATTATAAGTGCTTATTATACTAAAATATTACACAGAATATTAGAAAAATACACTCCAAACATGAAATGAACTAATTTGATTTAGAAATTCACCAAAATGATATCAATTCCAACTTTTATGTCTAAATCCAAGCTCACATAATACATAGTGTAACATTATTGTTATAGTTCATGGACACAAATTAACTTCAAGTCACTTTATGCAATATCATAACACATGTTATCATTATTATTGTGCCTTTAATAATTTACCATTCATAATGATTATCTTGATGCATCTTAAATAGAACAAGCACATTCGTTGAATTGATATCCCCCGCCAACACAACTACTTTCAGAATCATTCATGGATACATGTCAATAAGTGTTTAATGAAACCTATAAAAGCAGTTCCAAAATAAAACTCCATTTTTTTAAGTATCAAAGGGTGATAACTCTGCTATTAAAAGTTGGTGTGAAAGGTCAATTGCTATGCCTCATTCAAATCAAAGTACGGACAGTACTGGTGTGACGATGCTTTTGAAGAGGATGGATATAAAAGCATCAATTTAAGTTTATCTACATCACCACAACTGTGTATGTGGGTACGATAATTTTGGGAACCAAAAAAAATGGGTACGAAAATTTTGGGTACAAAAAATATGCCAAAAAAATTGGTTAGGAAAAAAAATTTGGTTACGAAGAACAATTTGGGTACGAAAAAAAAAATTGGTACGAAAAAAAATTTGAGAACGAAAAATAAATTGGGTACGAAAAAAAAATTGGGTACGAAAAAAAATGGGTACGAAATTTGTTCGGTACGAACAAAAATGGGGGTACGGGGAAGTAGTACCCGTGGGGAACTTGACCCATTCAGCGAAACTGGGAGGCGGGTTACATTCTCGATCAAATATAACAAGACATATCTTTAAAAAGATAATCGACGTGTATTTTCTGTACCACTTATCTTAAACAAACGTTCTGTTACAGTAAAACGTTACTAAGTTATAACATTACGTTACGTAGCAGATATATTCAAAACTTGACATGCTCTTTAATTACACCATGCTCTTTAATTTCACATGTATATCATACCAAACTTTATATTTCGTTGTTTCCTTTCCTAAGTTAATGATGTTATGTGTACGGACGTAATTTCACATGCCCATGTGCATGAACATATTTTTTTCTCTTTTGATTATTGTTTTTTCTCTAATTCAATAAGCTTAGGCATGTTTGTTTGTTAAGTACGGCAATAATTTCATGATGATTCCCGAAAGTAGGTATGAGCACATAGTCGAGTTCGCCCATGAACACATGGTAAGGTTAACTAAATCTCCGCGATATGACCTAATATGTGTTTAAAACAGAAAACAATATCCAACAAACGAAGGAATTATCAAACATAGTGTGTGCACTGATGTGGCTCTGTAATTTCTGTTTGAAAAGTTTATTAAATATGCAAAATGAGAGAGCACGCACAAGAGCGAGTTTCATAGATGTCGCACGGCTATTATGTTGTTTATATACCATACTCGCTTTAACGTTTACAAATGACAGGTTCGAAATAATTAGTTTGCTTTACACTCATGATCGCGTTAAACGTTAATTATACACGTTTTCATTCGCAATTTATTTACAGAATCACGACAAATGTCAAATACAATACAGAAAATGCATAGTTGTTTCATTGATTTATAAACATATAATGGATTGAATATAACTGATTTAAAATTAACGTTTTCAAACTATTATTAAATCTCTTCCCCAGAATATGCTGCCCTATTTATAGCTGAGCTTCCTTTACCTTTATCAATGATAATCAGCGAGGTATGCCGATTAGAAAAATCGAGCTATCTCAATCCGACTGGCTCGGTCTTTTACATAGGTCGCCATTGTGAAGATTTTTTTCATGGTATGATAACTTAGACGAGCTGCTTCGTAGCATCGTCAAAAAGTTGGCGTGCATTAGTTGATTGTCTATATATACACTCACACAAAGTTTCATTGAAATGCACACAAGCAGTTCCACAATATGCTTCTGGACACAAAAGTGTTCGAGATGGTAGAACGGATAGACAACGCCAAAACATATCCTAGTTTTGATTCAATATACCTAAACAGTATTAAAAAAAAGCTCAGAAAAAAAGAGTCTTTTAAAGAACAAAGGGTGATTATTATGCATTAAAAGGTGGTGTGCAACGAAAGTTGGTGTGTTTTATTCGCTTATCTATATATACACTCACACCAAGTTTCATTGTAATGCACGAAAGCAGTTCCATAATATGCATCTGGAAACAACAGTTTTCTGGACGGATGGACAACGCCAAAACAATCTCATCCAGATAAAAGGACGGATGGACAACGCCATAACAATATCCTCCTCCAGATAAAATTATAAGAGAAGGAAGGACAGACAAGTCAGCGACTATATGCTCTCCCTTGTTGGAGCACAAAATCTCTAACCTGTAAGTACAAAGATGTATATATAATTTCTGGAAAAAAAGCTGTTCAGTTCAGGGGTTTAGCGTACGACCTTACATGAAGCATTTAAGAAACCTTGACCCTAGATGTAAATCGTATTATTACAATATTATTTCGGATGCACCGTTCGGATTTTGCACTTCAATATTATATCCATTATATGTCCATTATTTGTTTTCTTTTAATCTACCTTTCTTCCGAAATACCATTACTTTCTTTATTGCAGTGTAAACAGTTAGCCCTTAAGAATTGCAATATAAATATAAGTTATCTAATTGTGATTGAACTTAAGCAGACGACGTGCCTATAAAAGCGATGTCATAAGCAAATAATAGTAAATCACAATATCACATATACTCAAACCATAGTTAATATTATCTTGTAGGTAAAGTTCAAGGTCTTCAACAAATAAAGGGAATAAAATCGGCGACATTACCTTGTCTTAGTCCAACCGCATGGCTTAAAATCTAAATAAGATGGACATGATTTAACACGTGACTTTACGTAAGCATACATTACCTTCATTATTCTGAGTAATCGTCTTGGTTAATCACCATTAAGTATGCAAGTAATTATTCCCTGACGATGAGTTAGAGACACAGTCCCGCTATCAAATGCATGCTTTAACGCTCTAAAACAAAGGTACCTAGTTTTTGCCAAAAGACTTTGAAAAAAAAATTATGCTAAAACCCGACGACACAGGGTTTGTGTTATTCGCCATGTTTTTTAAGACATAAGAGACTTCACTAAGTGTTATTTGTCCCTCTAATTGTTTTTACTCTTAGTTCGATAGTTTAGGCATAGTAATATCCACTACAAAAATATTAAGATCATTATCAATATCGGCACTGTCGTTATTTTGATACATGTTTTAAATAAAACAAAGCGGTTTCATTAACGATATCATCCTGCTTATCTAAAACAAGTCCGCCATCAGTTGTTGCAATATTCCAACGAGTTCTGTTTGGTTGCTTTTAGGTATAGGAACCAATCAAAGCATTTATCGGGTAACCCGAGATTTTGTTCATTATATTGTCTTCAGGCGTCGATTTCTTATTTACAACAGCGACACCTAAACTCACGAAAACGACACCTGGGATTGACATTTCATGCTGAAATACCATGTGGATGATCATAAGTGTCAAACTATTTGTCAAACAGTAACCTAAATAAATATCTGTGTCGTAAGGTATTTAAAGTTTAAAAAAAGAAAATAAATAGTTGTGGAACTTTCAAAAGAAATTCATTCGAGAAAAAATTGAATGTATAACCCACCTGTGATCAATCGGATTTCCGTCTTCAACGCTTGTACCTGTTTCTCACGCGAGAAACATTGCTGGTCATGAAATATGTTTTCCTATTCACGGTACAGATATATATTTTTTGTTGCGTTTATTCACTTAAACTTTTGAATTCAGTTTTCATTGGGTGAGATATCTCTCAATATCTATCTCATAGGTTCATTAGCTGGTCAGAACGTTTGTCTCGTCAATTTAGCGAGACAACAAAAGAAAGCTATATAAATCAGCATTAAAACAAAACGAATAAATTTACTTATAAGAATTAACTATTAAGCAACATTAACGCTATGATGCTTGGCTTTGCTTGAAATTTACTTGATGATATATATTTTTTAGATAAAGATATCTTCCGAAGAGTTCCACCGCTTCAATATTCTACTGCTCCTTGCACTGATTGCACACCTAAATCCATCGGCTCTAAGTTAACTGTATTGGGCACTGACATACGGAACAATATTTAAACGTGTTTATTCACGAGAATTATGTCGTTATATATTAAAAATAAAAACATTTGTATATATATAAGTACACCAGTGAATGAAAAAACAACAACATTTAAGTGTGTCGGAACATCAACTTGATCTGCCAGAAATATTTAATGCTCGCAGAACTCCACCAATTATGTTCACGTCCTGAAACTTTATCAAGCAGAATACAACCTGCGGCTATTTCTTCTCTTCGCTCTTGATGATATAGAATTTCCTTGCGGTCTTTGGCCTTTTTTCATACAACATATCAAGCAAATCTAGTGTGTGTGAATGCTTTCTATTATCAAGGGCTTAAAACATTTATGATTTCTCTGTATTCAGGGCCATAATTGAACACAATCACTTGTATAAGATTTATTACAAACATTAATTCTGAAAATAGTTGTTATTAATTATTTGAAATACAGAGTATATCGCCTTCAAAATGCATATCACATATCACTATACATTTCCTTTTAACAGAATATTTGAATAAAAACTTCAAAAAGACAATTCAAAAATCGGGCAGCGCATGAGAACGACGTTGTTCTTCCGACCCTGCCCGAAGCTAATCTCGCGTTTGCTCGTAAATGTTCGGATAGCGTCACGGGAAATCCACATGCAATATATTGTGACACAAAAAAATAAAAACGAGAATTGTGTTTCTCGTTAAATCTATGTTACCACACCACATCTAGCGTTGACATTTTGGATATTGCTGTAAAGAACACTGACATTTTACGGGTTAACTTTATTTGACGAAATATTTTTCAAAATATTCGTTGATGTTTAGTGTTGATGTGGCTTTAATGTCGCCCATGTTATGAATATTTCATATTTGACAAAACCAAATAGTTGTCGGCAGTTTCAATTAATAAGTCATATGAACGATTTTTCATCTTAAACTATGGCATGTTTGTAAAAAAAATCATTTCCTTTCATGCAGATATCTATCTTCTCCCGATGTTATATTGATTATGAAATCGTGAAGAAAATACAAATATAATTGTTTAATACATGCCTCTATCGGCATTTAAACTCACGCTCTCATAAGTCACCTACATTACTTGGGAATTTACTACACTAGAGTACCGTTATCTTATTTATGAATGCGTATAGCGATTCGTTCCTTAAGATTTGTCCTCTACTAATAATTAAAAGAAATAAAGCGTCTTTTTAAACGAGAAATTCGTGTTAAGCAACGATGTAATAAATATTGACCGTAGAAATTTAAAGAAATCCAATGTTTACATGCACGATACATATTAAGATTATATGTTTTCTGTATACTCATTACTATATCTGTCTTCGAAAAACAAAGGAAGATTAAAACCTATTACAATAAATGTGAATTAAACTAAAAAAAAACAATAAACATGAACAGACACACACGAGCAAACACACACGTACGCTCGAGAACACACGTACGCACGCACACCCTTTTATTAGGGTATTAATTCAGGAACCACTTACAGAAAAATAACTGTATAATTGCATAAATTTATTTCTCCATTCATTTCTCCGATTCACTTTATGTATTTGCAAATAAGCTTAGTAAAGTTTAAACACCAAATTATTAAACACCGCCCTCAGCCACACCTTGTTTCTAGTCTTCATCAGCGGCATCTACGAAGCCGATTAAAAAAGATGAGACACATCGATTAAGGTCTTTCTGTTATACTGAAAGTTTTGGACGACTGATATCGGTGGTTATTTTGTCATATTTGATCTTCTTTTTAAACAATAGTAAAGCACATTAGACGTGTTATTGCAAAACGTGAACATTGGATTGTTCTTCGAATTGAGGTAACAGTTTTATCCAGCAATCTATTGGGTATTCAATAACTAAATATACCATCAAATGGTCTTTCTGATAGCATGCTTCTCAGAAAATATAACAACAAGCTTGTTTTGCTTTAATGATTTTAAATCGAAAAATGTGTTTGCAGATATAATTACAAAACATTTATTTATGTATGTATTTATTTATATTAATAAATGTACAGTGTGTTATTAAATAACAAAATCTGATTGCATACGGTTCGCTTGAAGTACATGTGTACAAATACATATTGAACAACAAAAATCGTTTTCAAATATTATTTATTTTTATAATTATCTTGACTTTAATATATATTCTAAAGTGTATATTTTTATGTGTATGATTTATATGTCGGAAATACAAGCATAATGGAAGGCAACATCTCCCAGAAAAACATTACGGAATTGAATTAAGCATCTCTGGTCCCAGAGTGGACAAAAATAGCGCTTACAGCATTCATCGGGATCGCCTTTGTGCTAGGCATTCCTGGAAACTCCTTTGTGATCTTCCTGCACGTTAGACTTCAAAGACAGAGTTTTACTGATTGGATGGTTTTCTACCTCGCAGTGTGTGACGTGGTTTCTCTTGTCGTCTGCGCGCCGTGTTTCATATTACTCCAGTTCGATGTTTGGACACTATTCACCCCAAATTGGCTTTGTAGATTGAACTATTTTGTTTTGTTTGCTACGTGTCACACATCGGGTGTAGTCATATCGTGCTTGGCTGTATACCGTTTCAGAGCAACGTTAGCTCAAACATTTGTGGAAAAAGACGCCTCGACAAAAGGAAAACTCATCGGATTAGGCATTACAATTATTTGTTTGCTATCAGTCCCGCAACTTTTTACTGTACATAACAACGCAAATGGATATTGTGTAATCAACTACTCGAATAAAAGTAGTCTGATAACAACATTCGCATTGTCCACTGTGCTGTCAGTCACTTTTTGTACTGTGACATGCGTGTTTTATACTCGAGTAGCAATCTTTTTTCGTCGATGGCGAAGGGTAATACCAATAAATGGACTAACCGTTGTTACCACTCTTAGTAAAAATCGAGTGAACCCAAAAAAGACTTCACTTTTGATGTCGATCGTAGCAATAGTGTATGTGTGTTCTACACTATTGCCAATGATAGCAGGCTTATTTGTTTCAGGTCTCAGGGTAAGAACGACTGCGACTTTCTTTCTTTCCAGACTTTTCTTCTTGAATAACTTTGCAAATCCAATACTGTATTTCTGTTTATCACCTCCATTTCGAACAGCTGTGTTAAATACTATACTATGCCGAACAAACAGAGCCCGACTGACGGGTGCACGTGAGCAACATCGAAACCAAATTAATACACCTGTATAACGTCATGTGTAAACATAATAATTGTTTTTAATTCTGAACCATTTTGAAGTGGTTATAGTATGCTAGTATATGCAATTGACATGCGTTTTTTGACACGTTAATTGCTAAACTGAGCTTATATTCGCATTGCCTTAGATAACACGTAAGAAAATTGCTTAAATTAATGCAATAAATTTCTTAAATCGTTTGTTTTTTTGCGTCTAGGTCGTTTAAAATGTATTGTCCAAAAGAAGTACCGTTTGCTAAAATGTGAAGCATTACATGTTGTTTCGTTGTGGTTTGTGTGCTTGTTGTGTTTTCTGAAATATTTATAACTCCGCAGATATGCGCGTTTAGTGAACTCATATATATCAATGGTTTTATGTACTGGAAACTAACCTTTATAGATGATGTATGGATCGTTACTTTCAATATATGGTAAAGTTGGAATTGTGTCGAATAGAGATAAGAAAATACCTATGCAAGTTTTACTTGATGATGGAAGTGTTTCATCTGATGTTAAATCTGTACTTGCGAGGTGGCAGAGGGATTTTTGTAATTTATTAAATTCTAACAGTGCTTTTAACAAGAACGATAATGTAAAAAGTTGTAGTGACGATATTGTTTTGCATTATGATGGTGATGAAAATATTGATTATCTAGAAATTGTTAAAGCAGTTAAGGTGGCTAGACAAGGAAAGGCCTCGGGAATAGATTCCGTCAGAGGTTTTAAAAACCGATGCTTCACTACTGATGCTGCATAGTTTATTAAATGTATGCTTCCAAGATTCATTCATTATGGTTTAAAACTATTTTAAATCCTTTACCCAAGTCGTGTTTGTTAAATATCCAACAGATGCATTGTTATATAGAGGAATACCATTAGCACCAGTCATGTATAAGATGTATACATCTATCCTTAATGAACGGATTGTAAAGTGGACCGGTAGCAATAATCTCATTGTTGAAGAGCAGAATGGTTTTCGCAAAAAAGCGTAGCACCATTGATCATGTATCTAGCATGACATGTATAATTTAATTTTGTAGAAAAAATAGCTTGTCTACATTTTGCGCTTTTATAGACTGTCGTAAGGCGTTCGATGCAATTAATAGAATTCTTCTTTGCAAAATATTAGCCACTTCTGGAATGTCTACCAAAATGCTCTCAGCAGTCAGATCTTTGTACCGCAATGTTACATCATGTGTAAGAGTAAATAGTTATCTAAGTGAGTGTTTCAATGTAAATTCTGGTGTACGCTATGAGTGTTTATTCAGATAAAAGTAATGTTATACACTTTAGGCCTAAGAATATCCAACGATTAGAGTTTGTATTTACTTGTGGTAGCTTAAATATTCTTTACTCGGACAAATATATTTACCTTAATATTATGATAACAGAATACATAGATTATGATGTAACAGCAAAATATGTGTCTCGCAAAGTGCTGGTCGTGCCTTGGGACTTCTTATTGCAAAATTTTAAAAAGTGGTGGTTTGCCTTATGATATCTATACTAATGTGTATTACTCCTGTGTTGTACCAATTATATCATAGGGAGTCTCCATTTGGGGAACTAAAGAATACTCACGTGCCAATGCAACCCGCGCAATGAGATTTTTCCTCGGAACCGGCAAATACTAGTATACGCCAAATGTAGCTGTTCAAGGTGAAATGGGATGGAAACCTATTTTACATTGAACATTAGAAAAGTAAATGTAATCACTGGTATCGTTGTTTAACATATCGAAATAGTAGAACAAATAAAAATATATTTGACTGGGCTCTTGATAAAGGCAACCACAGATGCAAAAATTTCCCATTTTTTGTCTGTGAATTTATGATTAAAGTTTCCGTTTCAGTTTATTGGCAAACAGCAAATACATTTGTCTTTGGCCATTTACAAACTATATATTTTATATATATATATATATAAGCAATCAGAAGACAGGTAAACTATCAAGCGTATTTTGTCGTATACATAATGCTTCTTTAACATATTTTGCAAGATTATACATACATTTTTTACTTGAAGTTGACATTAACGAATTAAAATTTTGTATTGTAGGCCATGAACATTGGCCTAGGAATTTTGATCTTATACAACCGTATCGTGAGCAACATAACATAAAGTGATATTCAGACTCTACTGCATTTTGGTTACATAATTTACACAATCTATTATTTCTTTCTGTATTGTTATACCTTCCAAGTTCTATCTCTAAACTATGAGAACATAACCTTAAACAAGTTAATTGATGTCTAAGTTTATCATTTGATATAACATCCAAATCCTTTTCAAAGCAAAATTCAGTTTAATATTTACAATACTTATCTTACTTCGACATTGAATAAACATTATTACTCCACTCTTGAACAAATTGATCTCTAATTCTCGATTTTAATGAATTATAATAATTTACACTGGGATCAAAATACAATCTAATATCCCGTAAACCTTAATGGTCTATGATTTTATTTATTCTACTAGCCCAACAAGAAGATGTTACATTGCTACATAGGTCATTATACATTCTATATATAGGTGATTCATTAATTTTCATGATTTTTAACCAAAATTTCATTGCTCTTTCCTTACAAATAACTGACAAAGGAACTCGACCGAGTTCATTATATACAGCATATGTAGAAGTTAGTTTCTTTACACCTAGTATATATTTACAAAATTTAATATGTAATTTATCAACATGTTTATAATTATACACATCCCATACTTCACAACCATATGTCAGTATTGGTACAATCATAGAATCAAAAAGGGATAGCTGTGTCTTAATATCTACGCTAACTTTATCAAACACATTTAAAAGATTATTATGCAGTGCTTTTACTGCATTGACCATGTTACCAGTATAAGTAAATTGTATCCCAAGATATACAAAGTTGTCAACAATGTCACTTTTTTTCATTATCTATATAGAAGTCAGGATACACAGTTTGCTTTCTTTTTTTCAAATACACATATTTTAGTTTTATTTACATTTATTTTAAAACTCCATTTCATAGAATAATAATGTACAGCATCTATTTGCGACTGTAGAATATTTGAATCCGTTGTGAATAATACAATATCATCGGCAAATAAAATCATATACATGGACAAAAGTTCGTAATCTTGTTCAGTTAACTCATTAAAGTTCATGTTTTCAGTGATATCATTTATGAACAATATAAAAAGAAGATGAGATAAAGGCTCCCATTGTTTTAATCCGATTGTTACATTGAAAAAGTCAGACATTTTCATTTTACTCGAAAATTCACACAGGCTTTCACATTTAAATATAAACATTTTATCATATTTTCCATTTTACAACTAATTCCTGATTCTAACAATTTAGTCCATAACGCATATCTAAAAACTGTATCAAATGCCCTCTGGTAATCAATAAAAACACACCATAATTTAGACTTTTTAGACAAAACTTTTTGTATAATAGCATGTTATAAGAAAATAGCATCAGATGTATTGGTACAATTACTCCTTTGGACCACGCCTCAGGATATATACAGTTATCATAAATATGGTTAAAAATAGTACACAAATATGGAGATATTAAATTGTTCGCATCAATAAAGAAGTATGATACATTGTTCTCATAATCACAGATTTAATATCTATTTAAAAAAGATATAGTTTTTTTAACCTCTTCAAAAGAAATTGATACTCAATATTTATTGTTTCATCACGTTCAGCAGAAAATTCATCACTCCTGAACTCACTTTGATTATCATTAGACATATTTAATAAATAATTTTTAAAATCATCAAGACTAGCGTCAGAATCAAAACCATTTGTATTTCTAAATTGTTTAATATACTTCCAAAACTTGTGGGGAGACGTTTTGATAATATAAGACATTTTTATTTTTTATTTTGTAAAAATATTTTCTTTTAGCCGATCTCATTACTGTAATGTATTGTTTTCTACAATTAAACAAATCTATTTTATTTTCTCCGACTTAATGTTAGCATAACGTCGCTTCGCCTCATAAAATAACTTTTTTGCATATTTACAATCATCATTAAACCATAGCGACTTGCGCTTCTTTTGTCTGGGACGGTTATTGTACGTTAAATATCATTTAAACCAATATACTCATTTACCATTCTCTATAAATAGAAATTAATGTTAGAAGATATATCCTCAGCTGTTATGGATAACCATCTCAGTATATGGAATATTAGCCTTATTAGGGTAAATAGTCTACATGGACAAGGCAGAATAAGTTTTGAACCTATATAACTTTAAAAAATGAATATGTTTTAAAAAATATATTGTAAATTGAATATGTCATTTACACATTAATCTGCATTAGCCAAATTCTGATGTGGGGTAGCCCCACTTAGAATAGCAACTGGACGTTTTGAAAATTTAGCAGAAAAGGATTGATTATGTCTATTATGCTTATTTAAAGTAGAATCTGAACCATATGTATTGTCAGAATGTCATATTTATGAATATGATAGAAACATATTAAATAATAAAGCCAAACTTTAACTTCTCAATTTTGTGTGAAAATGATTAACTTAAGTTTTTGCTCCTCCGTCCAGATATGATAAAAACTTTGACCAAAGCCTGCCCTAACATACTGAACATAAGAAATAATACTCTGTATAATAGATCTTTTAACTAAATCACATATTTTAATCTGTATGCTGCATGTAATGTGTTTTTATAATAATGATACGTTTTATGATATATCTGAAAATGTCTGCTAATCTATACTTTTCATATCTGATTAGGGTGAATGAAAGATAATATTTATTTTGTTATTTATTTTTGTATATATATTTTTTCTTTTTAACGGAAAATAACTTGTAAAGCTACATGAAAACATAAATTCTTAATGTCATGTTTTAGAAAAAAATTAAGACAAATGCCTAAATGTCTTGCTTAGAAGAAATTAATTAAGTTTTTTAATACGTTAATAAATAAGTATAGCTTGATAAGCAGAAATTAATTAAGTTTTTTATATTTAATTAAACTAGTATAGTTTTACATGGAACATAACAATGAAAAAAACCTTAAATAGATACATTTTAGTTTGATAAGTGTAATATATTATGTTATGTTGTATTTTATGTCAGTTTTTTGATATTGTGATACTGAAAGTCTCTTATAATTCGCTAAAAATGGCCTCATTCAAACATGTTATGCATCATTTATTGTAATAATTGTTATGATGAATTGCGGATGATACTTTAATAAAACTAATAATATATATTAGTTTTCGCACCAAAAATTGACTATAAAGAACGACACTTCATATACAATTTTTAAACGTTTACAGATATTTTTAGTATCATTTATGCACATAGAGGTCACTTTATGTTAACCCGCTGTACCTTTACAACCGAATCTGGGATTTGCCACGAACAAGTTCAACTTATACCCAGCTTTTTTGAATGATAACATTCTATGCATAGAAATTCGCAAACATCACCACGAGCTCGTCATCACAAACACAGCTCACTCTGCGCTTTTGTCTAAAATAATTTAATCGCTGAACAAGTGATAACCAAAAGCTATGATCTGCTTATATTGTAAGCTAATTAAAGCATGAATGCCATGAAATAAGTGAATTTGATATGAAGTTGTGTGTTAATACCCAGAAGTAAGTTTGAACGACGTGTATTACCTTATGAAATTCACTCTGATGAAAGTTACCAATTTAACGACCCTATCATTCACAGTCCAACAGGTGGGAAATTAAAATGGTTCGCTTCTTTAAATAGAAGTGAATACACAAACCATCAGGGCCCATGTTCTTTTTATGTAAGCTTGTACAGTTAAACCCCTTGGCTGCTTTCCCATTCCTTTATTTCGAAGGGAGTTGGGGAAAAGAAACTAGCCAACGCTTAAGCCAAGTTGTCTTGTTTTAACTTGACACTCACTCAGAAAATTTAATACATAAACAAAGGTCCTTAATTACACAATGCATATAGAGCATTCATTGTTTGTTGATTCTGCATTAATATACGATGTTTTTTAATGTACATTTGTGTTTTTTAGTATGCATAATAAATGGGATTTTGTTTGATGTTAACTTAGAAAACATGGTAATGATAAATTTCGAGAACAAAATTGAAAATTTTATAAAAAGTACAATGAGTCATTGGAACCGTAGAAATATAACAACGCTTGGAAATATAATAATTGTCAAATAATTGCTTCTACCTTTACTTACTCACTTATTTGTATCGCTAACCACTCCAAAAATAGACACCATGAAAACAATTAATCAACAATTGTATGACTTCATTTTGGCAAGACCAAGTAAACTGAAAGCTAGTGTAATTGTTAAGAAATACAAAAAAAGGTGGGCTTGATAATGATAGATATATATGATTTTGAAAAAAACATGAAAAAAGCATGGCTTAAAAGATTTTTTCAGGCGAGGGAAATTGTTAAATCTCACCTATTACAAGAATTAACTAATCCGATTGGCTTAGAGCGGTCACGTGCCCATGGAGTATTTTCCATACACTTCGTGTAATTTGCATACTACCCGAGTAATCGAGTAGTCGGTTGAGATATAATCGTTACACCGTTAGTAACTGACGGTGTATGGGATATACACCCCAGTAATTAAATACCTTCGCTCTCGTATGGTATGAAATTTCTGAGGGTGTATATCCCATACACCGTCAGTTACTTACGGTGTAACTAATAATACACTAGTTAAATCGATAATGGGTTTCAAAACTATGTTAAATACTGGCAAAATGTATGTAGAGAAAATATGTTTACACCTGAAAAATACATTTTGGCTTGATGTTCTTAAAAACTATGTTTTGCATATTGAAAAGTTGCCTATAATAAGTTGTAATGATATTCTGGATATGCTTCTAATATTGACTGGAAAAACACACATGGACTCGTGTTCAAACTAACTAAAGATACATATATTAGATGGTTTTAGTACAGAATAGTCCACATAATCTTAGGCACAATATCTCTTTTGTTCAAAATGAGAATGGCTGCCAATAATATATGTACGTTTTGTAATAATGAAGTAGAGAATATTATACACTTCTTCTGGTACTGTCCATTTTCCCAAGAAATTGTAACATGTGTTGTTGAGACTATTCATAGAAGAAGACCAAGCTTAACTATTGATATTACATGTCAAGATCTAATACTTGGAATCACGACCCAAAAATGAATGAGTTAAAGCGGAACTGAACGATTTTTTTTTGTGTTAAATAGTAATATATAATTGATAAAAATATGTTACAATAACACAAAATAGACAAGAAATTTTTTTACATAAAAGACGAATTTAATAAAATGAAGCAGAGACAAAATAGCGCCCCGAACCGAAGTATTTTGTACATATTTTCCTACAATGGCTACAATAACCGAAGCATTCTTCTTTTAATTAGGATCGGAGTTAGTGTTCGTGTGTCGTATGAATAGATATCGTTGCAGGTAAAAAGATCCGTAAAACTAAATTTAGATTCACATCATACATGCATGATATACATGCTGGCTAATGCGACTGTACAGCCATTTTCGATTTCAGAATTAAATATCTGACTTATTTCGCATTTTTCGACACATGTTCTTCTTAACTTTAATTTTAATTTATATTGAAATATATGTATAATGCGGTTTTTTTTACACATTTTATATAAATTCATAAATATTTGACAACATCGTGTAGACTCGCTTTCAACATTGTGTGTCTAGAAATTAAACGGTATATTTTTCATTCAGAAGAAAAACAGAATCCCCTGAACTTTTGGACTTGTAAATAGCATGAAGCAAAATTTTGAAATATATAAAACCACACTTAAAACAGATGATGAATTACGAGCCTGGTCCCTTATAAAATATGTGTAGACATCTCCCATAATGACAATTCTTACAATACATAACAAACGATTTAGATACTATATATATATATATATTGTTAAATCGCCAAATACTTTGTGAAGTCTGCACTTTAATGTATTTTACATAATGCAATTAAGCACTTAAGTTACCTTTCGAATGTATGATATACTACAGATAAAATATATACATACGTACAACAAAAGTCTTATAATATGTAAACGCAAATTCGTTGGTATAGTGCTAGAAATATTAAACCGTATCAAGCGTTTAATTAATGTATGTTTCATAACTTCATGTACGCTGTAATCAAATAGTTGTACTTAAATATTATGTAAACAACATGCTTGCATGTATATATTTTGTATCTTACGGAAAGAATAGTTTATGTACCCCTCTAATATATATTATATATGCTTGTATTTATGTATGTCTTTAATACCTTACGAAGAAAATAAAAAAAAATGTTTTAAAAGTCTGATTTTTTTGTTATGGATTTTAAAAGGGAAAATGTTGGGCTTAAATGTATCACAAATTTCTATTTTTGACTTTGATTTTTGTTGTATATATTTGGTTGTATATTCATATGGACTTGACTGCATTCACCGTCTGATATTATAATTTATTTCTTATGACCATTAGTCCCATATCAATTATAAACTTAATTTACCTGTAATCACCTTGAAACAAAGCCTGATGTTTTGAAATGTATTAAAAATGAAAAATAAATAAATATGAGTTTAATGTGTCACCGACTTTTTAACTACTTAATTGTTTGTACAACTAATTGAATCTTCATCAGACTGCTATCTTACCACGTTGATCTTTGTCTTACTTATTTTTCATTTTAGAATTTTTACCAGACAGTAAATTCATTTAAATCCTGATAGTATAATGTAATTTTGATAACCTTATCTTCCTTAATCTTATGTGGGTATTTAATATTCGTTTAGGAAACAAATCCCTATGATCAACTATATTTTCGTATAGGTGGTCAACAAAAGGGTTATACAAAACATAAAATTTAATTTTTAACGAGGTGTAACATAGATGGAGTAAATATTTATATGATATCACCTTAAAGGGGCCTTTTCACAGATTTTGGCATTTTTAAACTTATTCATTAAATGCTTTATATTGATAAATGTAAACATTGGATCGTAAAAGCTTCAGTAAAAAATCAAGAATAAAATTAAAAAAAGGAAAAGAACATTGCCCGGAGCAGGTTTCGAACCAGTGACCCCTGGAGTCCTGCCAGAGTCCTGAAGTAAAAACGCTTTAGCCTACTGAGCTATTCCGCCGAGTACACATATTTGACGTATTTTATACCTTATATAAGCAATCTTCGTAGTTTCACAAAATTTAACGACAAAAACAGAACTCTCCAAATTATTCAATCGTTTCGCGTTGCAACGCTTTATAATTTTTAGGTTTTAAAATCGTCAAAAGATGCATATAATGGCTATATAAGACCATGGTAAATGTTCAGTATTACTGTTTCCTCACAAATATCATAACTAAAACGAAAATTTGCGAATCTGAAACAACTTTTTTCAATTTTGTCAATTTACCAAAGCGTGAAAAGATCCCTTTAATATATTCAACAGCACCCAACTCTAAATATGTATAAACCTATTTAACTACATCTGATTTTCTGACTGTTTTGTGTATTGTTATTTCACGCGAGCCTTGCTCCATTTTTTTGACGTAAGGAGCATATTTATTATCAAAGCACTGATTATGTTTTGTATTTATCTATAGTAGATATTGTATACAATTATAATATTTCTTTAAAAAAAACATAAGTACATTATATTGTAATATTTATTGCAATTATAAAATTATATTGGACATTATATGATCATTAGGTATTAACTACCATTAGACACTCACGAAAACAGTAATATTTTGTGTATATTTAATTTGATCTTTGTTCCAAATGATGTATTTTATATTAACTTCAAATGCATGCTGTTATTGTATATGTTTGTTTATGACGATGAGCTTTATATACTTAAGTCAAATAAAATATTCTGTTCCGTTCTGCTAATACTTTTCATTCCTGCTTTACAACTGCAAAAATATTGGAACGGATGTAATAATAAATAACTTCATTAGTTTGATTTCCTATTCATATCATCCAAAAATTAATGCTTCCTTGGTCTGATGTCTGTCGGTTAATATGTATATTTTATTACTTCGTTGTTGTTATTTCGAACTATTGTTTTGTTAAATAATTATTTGTGAACTACACACTAACCTGTTTTCAAAATATTTGTATCATGTGTTATGTGACCTGTGAGCCATAATAAAGATCTGTTCAGTTCTGTTCTTTCCATAGTATGTAATCCTATGAGAGATCTTGCCTTTGTTGACAACACTGTCTGTCCAGTGCATTTGCATTCAACTTTAATCTTCCACAATCACCGCCAAAGCCCTTTGCACATTTATCCCAACACACGAATACTATTTTTCGCGGCTCATACAACATGCTAGGCTGGATCTTTTTTTAACCACGTCAGATTTCTTGCAGCACCTGAAACCACGGACGTTGTGCCAAGTTTCCAAACTGACCATTCAATAATTACTATAAATTTAACTTTCAGCCATTTTTCTCATAAACCTGGTCTTTGTAAACATAATAACTCTCTGCCGTCAAACAGTGTGCATGTACAGGAATTCAACAAAACATTGATGAAGTTAAAAATCAATATGCTTTACCTATTTACAATTATCAAAATATAAAGGAAATTCCTGACAGTGAATTACAGTTTACAATAAGTGATCAACTTGTTTTAGAAACTTTGCTCATGGAATTAAGGGGCAAATCTATTTCATATGGGTCTTATATAAAAATGCAATCAAAACTTACAGAAAGTAAACTATTAACACGAATTAAAGAGTTAGAAGAAAACTTTTCAGATGAGACTAAAGAGGAATTTGAAAAATTAAAATCTGAAATAAATCATATAAAGAGCGCAAATTTAAAAGGGGCATGATAAGATCCAAATTTTAGTGGACCTTGCAGGGTGAAACGCCATCTAAATATTTATGCAGTCTAGAAAAAAATAATGCCTTAGCCAAAACAATATATAAATTGAACAAGAGCTGTCAGGGGACAGCGCGCTCGACTATTAGAGTGCTTGACAGTATAACGTAAGCCATCATGGGGAAATTTTTGTTGAAATTATTCAATAAGGTCAAGGTAATAGTTTGGGTATATTTTCCATAATCTATTGAAAATTTGTAAAGACATAAAACAAACTAATAAGATTTTATTTCAAGCTTGATAGCAATAGATTGGGTAGTGGGAGGGGGGGGTTGAGAGCGGGGTATAATATTGGGTGTGGTCATTTATTAGACGATCTTTCAAAAATAAAAAATAAAAAAAAGAATTTGTTGGGGGGGGGTGGCAGGGATTCTGGGTTGGGGCGTGGGGTATTGTTTGGCTGGAATCCATTGTGGTATTCAGGTAAGTGTTATTTTGTCAAAGTATTAATACAATCTGATCATATATAAAGAAGTTATGGCAATTTAACAAAAAATTATTCTTTTGACCTTGAAAGTCAATGTCATTCAAAGGTCAAGGTAAAATAGAACTTACCAGGTACAGTACCCTCATGATAGTTAGAAAATATTTGAAGTTTGAAAGCAATAGCTTTGATACTTTAGAAGTCAAGTGGATCTAAACACCAAATTTAACAAAATATTCAGACAAAAAAGGGCAAATATTCTTACAAAATGCTTGATACAGTTGTCTGCTCTTGTTTATAGATTGGGGTGATGTTGGTAAAGAAGTTTGCAAAATATGAAAGCAATATGTCAAGGGACATTTAAAAAAATTTGAGGTGGTACGCAAACTTTGACATAGATTTATCAATAATATGCATATTCTAAATGGAAAAAAAGGCCATAATTCTTACAAAATGCTTGATACAGTTGTCTGCTCTTGTTTATAGACTGGGGTGATGTTGGTAAAGAAGTTTGCAAAATATGAAAGCAATATGTCAAGGGACATTTAAAAAAATTTGAGGTGGTACGCAAACTTTAACATAGATTTATCAATAATATGCATATTCTACGTGAAAAAGGGCCATATTTCTTACAAAATGCTTGATACAGTTGTCTGCTCTTGTTTATAGGTTGGGGTCATGTTTCTTACGAAGTATGCTAAATATTAAAACAATATGTCAAGGGACATAGGAAGTATTTGGTGGGGTACGCAAACTTTAACATTTTCACGCTCACGCCGACGCCGGGGTGAGTCGGATAGCATTACTATATATATTTCATAAGTAATAGTCGAACTAAAAATGAAGATGGTAGTGAAACTACAGATCAAACATGTATCCTAAGTACTATAGCATCTTATTATCAGTCCCTTTATAAGCAAAAAAGGAATGCAGAAGTGAAGACTTCAATAACTATGTAAAAGGATTAAATTGTCCAAAATTAAACCAGAATTAGTCCATTTCAATAGTAGGTTTTATAACTATAGAAGAAGCTTCAACTGTGTTAAAAAATATGTCAAATAATAAAAGTCCGGGCACTTCTGGCTCAATGCAGACTTTTATAAAAATGTCTTGGAAACGAATCGGTACTGTTGTTGTCAGATCCTTAAATGAAGCTTTTAATTGTGGAAATTTTTCTATTTCACAAACTCAAGGGATCATAACCTGCATTCCAAAGGCTGATAAATCTTAAATGTTTAATACAAAATTGGCGCCCAATTACTCTTTTAAATACTGTTAATAAAATTATCTCTGTGTTAATAGCTAACATACTTAAATTATTCGTGGACATGTTAATTCACAACGACCAGACTGGTTTCATTAAAGGGAAAATACCAGGTTAATTTACGATAGTATGCATTATAATGAGGAAAATGAGATCCCTGGATTGCTTCTCCTAATTGACTTTGAAAAGGCGTTCGATTCCTTGTCATGGTCCTTTGTACAAAATACACTTTGCTTTTTTAATTTCGGTCCAGGCATAAAAAGTTGGTTTCAGATTTTATATGAAGTCTCTAAATCAGCTGTTTCTGAATGCTGTTACTTATCCGACATTTTTACTATTGAAAGAGACTGCAGACAAGGAGATCCCCTCTCATTGTATATTTTCATCCTCTGCGCTGAAATTTTGTCGCTTGTATTGAGAGATAACAAGAATATAAAAGATGTAACCATAAATGGAACTAAACACAAATTGTCCCAGTTTGCAGACAATACTACAATTTTATTAGACGGTAATGAACAATCCTTGAATGAAACTCTTACTGTTATTCAGGATGTTGCATTTATATCAGGTCTTAATGTAAACTTTGATAAAACAAACGTGGTATGGATTGGCAAGCACAAATATAGCTGTCATACATACAAGCAAAATGGAAACAAAATTGGATGCAACACAGCTTTGAAATGCAGGGAATAAATTTCCATGTTTACGTTTCAAAAATGATTAAAATAAACTATGATAAAAAAATTGTCAAAATCGACAATATTCTGAAAAACTGGAAAATAAGATTTTTAACACCAATTGAAAAGATTGTAATTGTGAAAACACTTAAAGTGTCCTTATTCAATTAATTGTTCATATCATTGCCTAACCCACCCGATACCATTCTTAACTCTACAAAGTCTTCCATTCTGAGTTATATTTGGTATGGGCATAGTAAAATAAAGTTCTCAACAATAGTCAAAGATTATAGTGAAGGAGGTTTAAACATGATCAATCTTGCTGCATTTATTCCAGCATTGAAACTAACATTGTTACAAAAAATTAAACCCTTAGAGGAAATTGGATAGAAATCACAAAACTTTATGTTGATGCATATACACTCTTAAATTGCAGTTATCATTATGCGTTAAATATAGCTAACAGAATTACTAACCCTTTTTGGGTAGATGTTTTAAACAGCGTCTCACTTTATTGTGGTTAATTAGAAGTAAACACAGACGAATTTTTGTATTATCAACTTTTTTATTATCCAAATATATTGTTGGAAATAAAAGTTTTTTTATTTAAGTCATGGTTCCTATCTGGAATAAATTGTATAGGTGATATATTAAAAAATGGAAACTTTATCTCTCGTGATAACCTTAATAAAATGTACAATTTGAACATAAATTTCATTCATTATACAGGAGTGACATGAGCGATAGATACTTTTTTGAAAAAAATGTCGTTTATCTTGTCCTACCCAACAAATTATCAAACCCTTATTGCCACCATTATTTCAACTTGTACTGGAAAAATAATTTGGTGCAAAACGACTATACACCATTCTACATAAAAATAATGAACAACCATCTGTTCACCAAAAATGGTGTACAAAACTCAATACCTTAATTAATGATAAAGAATGGAACTGCTTATTTGAACTACCCTTTTTAATAATCAATGATGTAAAGGTTCAGTGGTTCCAATATAGGCTAATTCACAGGATACTTGGAACAAATGGTCTTTTGAGTAAAATGAAAATTACTGATGATCCATTATGTTCTTTTTGCAAATAAAGTGAGGACAATTTAGAACATTTATTCTGGGAGTGTCAAATATCTTAAGCAATTATTGATGAAATATTACCAGAACATTCTTTTCCTTTCATTAACATGACAATCTTTCTACTTGGATATTCAATTAAGATCTACAGCCATAAATAATGTTATTTTGTTTGTAAAGCTATACCTGTACAATTGTAAAATGAAAAAATATATTCCAAGCATAATAGGAGCAAAGAAATACATTAAGTATGAATATGATAACATGAGAGAAATATCAATTAAAAAAAAAATAATTTAGAATCATATGACAGTAAATGGGAATTATTTAATGATATTGTCTCACGAACTAGAAATTAAAATGTGATGATTGTCGTTGTTTTTAATACTTTTTACAAATACTAACTAAAGCGTACCGTTACCCACATAAAATTAAATGTTAAAATATAACGATATGCACATATTTATATGTCCTTATGCACTTTACATCTGTTATTATAATGTACACATTAGATACTATACTAACCTATACGTTTAGTCATCGATGAATACTATTACGAATAACTTATGATATGTGTTTGATGCATAACATGTATTACATGTATTTTTGTTGCCATTTTCTTATGTCTGCTTGCAAAGCAATATTGTTATTATTCATATTGTATGTAGATGCAATCACGAAATAAAATGTTTGGAAAATAAGTATTATTATTATTATTAGTAGTAGTAGTAGTAGTATTATCATTATTATTATTATTATTGTTATAATTAGTAGTAGTAGTAGAAGTAGTAGTAGTAGAAGTAGAAGTAGTAGTAGTAGTAGTAGTAGTAGTAGCAGTAGTAGTAGTAGTAGTAGTAGTAGAAGTAGAAGTAGTAGAAGTAGTAGTAGTAGTAGTAGTAGTAGTAGTAGTAGTAGTAGTAGTAGTAGTAGTAGTAGTAGTAGTAGTAGTAGGAGGAGCAGCAGCAGCAGCAGTAGCAGCAGCAGCAGTAGTAGTAGTAGTACAGTAAACACATTTCTGAGAAAGTTCTATGAAATATCTTGTATCCAGTTCTTTTTTTAAGTATTGACATCAGGATATTGTCTTTAAATGTAAAAAAAATGTTATGTTCATTAATTCGGCTTTACTTACGTGCAAAGTCTCGAACATTTCGTATATGTAGGTAAATACTTTGTTATCTATGCCCACAAAATCTCACACACATGTTACACATCTAGTATGGCTGATTGAAGACTAAATAAGCGCATTTTAGGACTGGATTACTAAAACTTACTTTACGATAAATTGGCTGCTTTAACCTTTTTAACAAGAATCTTTTAAACAGGTATTTGCAATGTTTATGTGTTACATAGATGAATGCATTTTGTTCCTATGGTCGACTTAGTGTTGTATACTAAATATGATTTAATAAGCAAAAGTAAACATTTTCTTCAATTCATGGTAAATATATTGAAAATAATATATTTAATTCAGGATTGAAATAAAAAAAATATATAGTACAATAATTAAATATCACCACATATCAGATTATAATTATTGTTTAGTACATTAATATTTTTAACAGCATGCGTTTCATACGATGATAATAAGGAATGTCCGCTACCGCAGAAACTATGTCTATTAATGGGTTTCTTTTACAATATAATCTGCGTAATTGAGTATTTATTATTCTAAATCACTATCAAACAGAAACTTTCTTGACAAGAAAACAAACAAGAATAGTAACCACAATTCAATATTAAAATAAAAACATATAGTACTTTAATTAAATATCAGCACGTATCAGATCAGAATTATTGTTCAGTACATTAATATTTTTTAACGGCGTGCGTTTCATACGATGATAATAAGTAATGTCCGCTTCCGCAGACAATATGTCTATTGAAATTAATGGGTCTTTTTTACGATATACTCTGCGTAATTGAGTATTGTATTATTCCAAATCGATATAAACCAGAAACTTTCTTGACAAGAACGCAAATAAAACAAAAATAGTATTTAAACATATTTTAATACCAGCACTAATAAATGTATAATGCATTACGGAAATGGCCTTTTTCCTTCACACAGAAGGGGTTCTTTATGTTATGAGTAATGTCCGCTTCACCTTGATGTCTTTAAAATTAATGGTGACCTTTTACGCTTTAATGTGCGTCATAAAGTATGTTATTATTCTAAAATGCTCTGAGAAAAAAGCAAATGGATGTATCATGTGGTCGCACTGATAGTAAGTAACGTTTTCAAACATGGGTTTTCACTAATAAATAACTTTGCGAGGATTTTTTAAAAGGAAAATGATGAAAGGTTATTATATGAAATAAGAAACAACGATGATAACGTATTGTAAATCCGTTGGCATTTATTCAGAGCTAACATTTTAGAAGAAATATGTCAAAACTTAAAATTGTATATATAAAAGAAAATTGAATACCCATCCACAATTCTAGTTTGGATAGATTTCGCTGTGTTGCAGTGCTTTCTTAAAATGCAAATTAGAGTCACGAGTTACTAATTAGACATGTATGGTTGACGTCCGCATTGCACAGAGAAATAGAGTTTGTAGGTTTTGATAAGTTTCCGTTGGTTACACGTGTCAATGGTGTGGCTTTGACAGCACATGGCTATGGAAAAGGGCCTGTCGCTCGGCCACATGAGACTTTTTAACTATTACCAAACTTCACTAAAACTCATCAATAACCACAAATAAACAAATTTTAAGTCGGCACATGACACATAAAAAAGCAATTATCTAAAATGCGTAGCTATTTTGATCAAAGTGACGTGCCGAACATTTTTTCTCGTGATGGTAAGTCAATATGAACTGTATAAAAAATGAGCAAAAGCCCTTTAGGTATTTATAACATTGAAAAAAGTATAACAGTGCTTAGATTTTCTTATATGACGTGAAACTGCAATTAAAAAGTGTCAACTTTTCAGGTATATGCAATTTTATTCCTTCCATAATAGTAACTTGGCTCGTTCATTATTTTTTCAAAAACTGATTTTATTGAACGCGTGAACCCTACGGATAAATGATTTAAAAGATGGATTGATGCTACATTGATCGGTTGAATCTAGTGTAGGTCATTTTGTTAACACAATGGTGTTGTTAGTTAACAACATGGAAATGTATTGCTTTTTATGTTCTAGTAAAGTATGTAATCAAGGAAAGGTCAATGTATACAGATTCTTAAACACACCCTACTATCAATTGAAAATCATACCTGCATGCATTTAGTTTATTTTACTAATTTCATCCTTTTTTCTTCTATTTTTATTTGATAATTAAATGTCATATTAATGGAAATAACATTTACCCGTTGATTGTCACTAAATTGTGCCTTTTATTATGTAACGTCAATAGCAATCTCTATATTTTGCATACCGGTAGACTGAAAAGTTGCTGATTAAATTTCATATAAAAATTGATTAATCGGCAGTTATAACCGCCCTTTTACTATAAAAATGGTTGAATATGTCTTTGGAATGTTGATTTAAAGCATTACGGTGATACCTTATCTCTACAAGAAGAACTCAGAGCCTATTAAAGTTGTTTTTGTAGCCGTAAAATACAATTATTAACTCTAATTTGAAATATATTTTATTTTATGGAATGGCAAAGGCCGTATGAATGCAGAAATACATAGAGAAAAAAAAAAGATTCTGAAAGATGCCTGATTGAAAATGTAACACAAGAGAACAAACCCTTATATTTTCAAAATGGTTGATATAGATGATAGATACCTTGAAAAGAGGAAAGTATGGAATAAAAGAAGTAAAGCTTCACTTAGACAAAAGCTTATGACATTAATGATTATTTCAAGTTTTCAAGTTTCAAGTTTTTTTATTGGAACATCGGCAAAATGCCTTTGACCATTTACATATTCAAGTTAACAAATTATGGTCGAAGTACATCAGTACAATACAAAGAACATACATAATTGTACACATAGAAAACACTATTAAAGTGTTCAAACATCGTTTACAAAAGTAAATGTATTGACAATTATGTAAGAAGAAACAAGTAGTAAATAAACAATATATTAACGATTCCATACACCATTAATTTAAGAAGCAGCAAATACTTCTAATTTTTCATCACGGAGTTTCATTGCCTCAGTAATGAATCTTGCAACATTGTTAATTACTGTAGTAGTTTGACAAGATAGTATATTTTTAAATTTGACTAAGTTTGGCCAGTTAGAACGAATACAATATTTTTTTCGTAGATCTTTATAGATGGAGCAAGTAAGAAAGAAGTGATATTCCGATTCAACAGTGTTTGCGTTACAAAGTTTACATTTACGTTCAACTCTGGGTATGTTATTATATCTACCAGTCTCTATTTCTAATTTATGGGCGCTAAGTCTAAATCTGGATAACTGTTGTTTATTATTTCTATTATTAATGCAATCTAAATATTTTTCATAAGCGATTTCAGTCTTAAACATTTTGTAGTATTCTAATTTCGGTTGGCTATTAATTGTATCATGCCAATTTTGTATAAACTGATCTTTTATTCTTTGATTAATTTCATAAGAATAATTACAGTTGTCATTTAAGTTATTGTAAAATATACCATGCCCTAGTTGATCTAATTGTTGTTTTACAAATGCACACCACATATTTGTGTTATTATTATTATTCTCATTGTAAATATTACATTGTTCGTTATAAACCGTGTGCATCAAAGAGTTCGGGTTTTGCTTAATTTTAATCCAATAACTGAGTGCACGTTGTTTACATATTATAGAAAGAGGAAATCTGCCTAATTCACCCAAAACAGCAGCATTAGAAGTCTGTGAGCGTACACCAAGAATAGTTTTACAAAATTTGAAATTAAGTTTATCTACTTCTTTAATGTTGTAAATTCCCCATATTTCAGATCCATATAGAATAATTGGAACAACTAGGGAGTCAAATAGAGAGAGTTTTGTTTTAGTGCTAAGCTTCACTTTACTAAAAATTGACAATAAATGATTGTAAGCTTTTAAGGCTTGTTCATTATTTGCCTTAATAGCTTTAGATATATTACCAGTGTAGTGAAGTTTAAGGCCCAAGTAGCAGAATTCATCAACAATTTCGAGAGCCTGTTAATTAATAGTCCAACTATACAAACATGTACTTTTCCTTTTTTCAAATATGCAAATTTTAGTTTTGTTTACATTTATTTTTAATCCCCATTTACAGGAGTATTGATAAATAGAATTTAATTGTAATTGTAGACTTTCTTGATTTGTAGTAAATAATGCAATATCATCAGCAAATAATAACATATAAATAGATAATAAACGAATATCTTTTTCGGTTAAATTATTAATATTAATACAATCATTTATATCATTAATGAATAAAATAAATAATAAAGGTGATAATGGTTCACCCTGTTTTACTCCTAACGTAACATCAAATAGCTCAGAATAAGACATATCTTTATGGTTTTTAACACAAGATTTTACATTCTGATATATAGACTTGATCATTTTTAACATTTTACAGCTTATTCCTGCTTGTACTAATTTGACCCACAAAGCTTTATGTATAACAGTATCAAATGCTTTTTCAATATCAATAAAAACGCAATAGAGTTTTGATTTACTATTAATAATGTTCTGGATTATAGTGTGCAAGATAGAAATACAATCAATCGTGCCACGATTATCTCTAAACTCGAATTGAGATGTGTTAAACATATTGTTATTATCGCACCAAGAATTAATTCGATTGCGCAATGTAAGTGAAAACGTCTTAGCTATAATATTTACTAATGTAATACCACGATAATTAGATGCAACATTTTTTTCTCCCTTTTTGAAAATAGGGACAATGGCGCCCTTACACCAAGATTCAGGATAAACACCTTTCTCAAATATGTAATTGAAAATTTTTACTAAATAAGGAGAAATAAACTCATTACAGTCGATAAAAAAGTTTGCAACATTGTTAGACATGTTAGCGGATTTATGTCGTTTGAGCTCTGATATTGTTTTTTGTATTTCTATAACGGTAAATGGGCGATCTAATTCCTCAATATGAAGTGTATCATGTCTTGATGAATTGTCATCACCACTGAACGAGTTGTCATTCGGTGTATTAGATAAGTTTTTAAAGTGATGAATTAAATCTTCAATATTTACGTCATTAGTTTCAGAAGATTTTTTAAGCTTATATTTATTTATGTATTTCCAGAATTTCTTTGGGTTAGATTTACTTAAAATTGACAATGTTTTACTTTCTTTGCTGTAAAATTTATTTTTAGCAATACGTTTAGTTTGACAATATGTCGATCTGGCTTGTAAAAACGACATTTTGTTCGCAATTGATGGATCTTGTTTGTACATGCGCTTACAGTCGTAGAACGCTGCTTTGTGCATTTTGCAGTTTTGGTCGAACCATAGAGATTTGTGAATACTTCGTGATTTTGTACTATCTAAATTAAAAGTACGTCCATGAATCTGAAATGAGATATCATATATAAGTTCAGATAGCTGATTTATACACGTGTTTAAATTTTCATTTTCAAGTATTATGTTATTAGTAATATTTGCAAAAATATGTGCTTTACTATTCAACAGGGTATTTAAATATGCGGATTTACCATCCTCCCAAGATAACTTATTAATTACCACATTAGTAGCAATCGGTTCTATGTACCTACATGTAAAATTAAAATCAATTGGGCAGTGGTCTGAAAATTCAGTGAGGTCATTCACTTTAAAATTAGAGATATATGACAAAAGATTAAAATTAACTATTACATAATCTACAATACTGGCTCCTGATGAACTTCTGGCACAGTTGAAACATGTACAATGACCCGGTTCTAACCTACCATTTACAATTAATAAGCTATTTTCTTTACAAAGTGACAACAACTTATTTCCAAATTGATTAACATGATTGTCAAACGACGAGCGAGCCGGTAGTCTTTCAAGCGGAACATCATAAATAGGCATGTAAACATAACGGTCAAGATTGATGTTTTCAATTATGTCCGGCCGCTCGCCCACTCTAGAATTTAGATCACCAATTAACATAATATCACCTTGCTGACTATATACAAGAACATCAGACGCTATCTGCTCAAAAAAATCAAATTCAAATATTGGCGAGTTTACATTGCAATAAACACGTGATTCACATGGTGGTATATAGCATGCGCATACAAAAATGTCATTTTCTAAACATAATGATTGTTTTTTCATTTTGCACCATAGTATACCGTTAGTGTTAAGTTTAACTAGTTCTATTGCATTAGAGTATTGTTTCTTAAAATATACGATAACACCGCCACTTTCTCGCCTTGCTTTTTTGTTACATTTTGGACGGGGGCATGAAAAACAATTAAAATTATCAATATGGATGTTTGCTAAACTAGAATTCCAAGTTTCCGTGAGAATAAGAATGTCATATGTATTAATAAAATTTAGAAAGTCACTGTCATTTAATTTCGATAAAAGACCCTGAACATTCCATGCACAAACACGTAGCTGCTTCTGGTCGATTTCCTAGTTAGTACGTGTATGGATATTGCCGTGACTTCCGGTGTCGCGACGAAGGTTGCTCCGCGGTCCTTGGTGTGGCATTTCCGGTACAGGCCCGGGCGGTGGGTGATCATGTGTGTACTTAACACGATCGATGTAAAGCGTGTCGTATGAAAGCGACGCCTGTTTGCCGTCCTTCCGGGCTTGTATTAGGTATGGCACGAGTTTCGTCGGCGCTCTTGTATAGCCTTCGGAAATTGGTCACTTAACGGAAGTTGCTTGCAGGAAGAAGTTCATGTGTTTTATTTTTGATTTCAAGTTTATCGCCATAAAAATTGAATTTAACCACTATTGGTCGTGTTTTACCTTGCTCGAAATGACCGACCCGATGTGCGCGATCGATTTTAATTTTGTTTACTGGGTCGTCTATGTGCAACTGTTGATCACAGAATTGATGTATTTTGCTTATACAATTTTCAGATTTTCTTGATTCAAATGACTTCTCCTCTTCAAAATTAAAAAAGAGCAAATTGTCGCGCATAGATCGCGCTTGCAGGTCTAACAGATTTTCGGACAGCTGTGAATTTTCACTCTTCAGTGTTTTTATACTGTGAAGTAATTCTTGGTGATTAGCGCGGACATCATCGAACACTTCACTTTCAAATGATTTGCTTTCTTCAAGTTCAGATATTTTTCTTTCGGTAGAGTTAAGTTTTGTTTCGAGTGCTACCACTTTCGATTCCACTTGTGTTACTTTACAAGATATGGCTTGAACATCAATTTCAATTTTATCGAGTTTATTTAGTTTTATTTGAATGCTTCGTTGTCCTTCTTCTATTGAATGTAATGAGCCAAGTATAACATTGATCATGTTAGCGTCAATTTGGATTGGTACCTGATTCTGCTGGTTACCCACCGGTGAGTATGTAGATCCGCCACTCAGGGGCGTAGCAGGTGGTGGGCTTAGGTAATGTGGCGGTAACAAATGGGTTGCGAGGAATTGTAAATGTGGAGGCATGAAAGGGCCCGCTCCAGGAGATTTATCATGTGAGGCTGGTGTTGTTGGGGCGGACGTATTTGATGCCATTTTGTGTAGCTTGTCGGGTTGTCCACTCACACTGTCCGGAGACGCTTCTTGTTTGGTCTTCTTTTTTCTGGTCATATCAACGTACACCGTACATGGCTAGTATATAATTGTTCACATTCAACGTATTGGTTGTAAGCTGCTTATCCACAGCAATATCGCACGAGATATTTGACCGAATGTTACCCAAATCCTGAATAGATGTAATCCGATTTAGTAGTAATTGACACAATCACGCATTATTATGTTCTGACAAGAGTTCACGAAAAATGTATCCCGACTGTCCGATTCAAATTTACATCGCGAAAATAGAAAAAAATAGTGTTAAATAATAAATATCTCAGTCACCTTTAACACAACAAATGTACTATTTGTTATATCTTATTACTAAACGATATATCCGTTACTCTCTTGATTATCAGGAATGTAGCGATATTATATTTCAAGTAGATTCCATATATTTAAGAGCACAAAAAACACGTCCACTGTGCACTAAGACCAATGTGTGATCATTTCAATATTGGACACTGCTTATATCAATGTTGGACACATTCTCGCGGATGAACAACCACCAACCAGTCAGAAAATCGAGGTTTTGGGCCTGGGGCGAAGCCCCTAGGCTATAGTACTGATACCGATTTCTGAGTCGAGCTGACTTGGCTGGCTGCCAAAACCAAATTTGCATAACTCCGATTTACCACTTATTAAGTGCGTGCGCAATAAAATTAGTTCTTTGTAGGTCTCAATAACCCGGCTTGTAAATACAGAACATAACTATATAACATAACAGTGTCATACAAAGTGTAAACAAATATTATTGAATCAAAATTGTTAAGTATTGGCTACGACATAGTTTTTATTGTTTACATATTCATGCGAGAATAAGATCCTTACTGTACGGTCTCTAACTACCGTTTCGCGGAGTTTGTCAAAACAATAACAACTTGTTTGCCATTAATAATAGTTTTACTTTGAACTTTAATACATTAAAAAAAATATTGTTGAATCAAAATTGTTAAGCATTGGCTACGACATAGTTTGTATTGTTTACATATTCATGCGAGAATAAGTTGCTCACTTGACGGTCTCTAACTACCGTTTCGCGGACTTTGTCAAAACAATAACAACTTGTTTGCCATTAACGTTGAACTATAATCTAAACCAATAAAAATAAGTCAGTAGTGGAACTTTAATTTTCCGTATTTTCTCTTGATTTTTACGTGGTTTAAATTAACCTCAGCTTTAATAACAATGAATACAGTAGGGCACAGTCGACAGTGACAATTTTCTGATAAACTTCCTGGTTGTTGTCAAAGGTAAATTAAAATAAGTTTTTCATTTGTTTTTCTCATTAAAAAAAATCAAAGTTGGTCTCAAAGGATGGAATTTCATGTTTAATAAATCTATTACACCAATCATGATGTTTGTATGAGCCGTTTTGGCGGTAATAACGACGATTTTAGACGCTGTTTATGTGTCTGTTTGCCTAGGTAGTTGTCAAAATCTTAAACACTTCTCAATTTATCATTTGTTGTTGAACTTTTCTATAGTGACAATATTAACATTTCGTTGAACAATTTACGGGCATATATTCCCTTAGACGTATTCTACTTTCATTGTATGTACTTAAAATTATTGTATTACATTTAACAGACTGTGAACTGAGCAAGGTTGTATTTAAAACAAATATCAAATTTATGTTGCAAATCTTTGTGCAATCTCACAATTACAGGTTAGCGATGACAATTCCATGCGAAATGATAGCATTAATTCATATGTCAGGAAAATGTTTAATTACAATGTATATTTGATTATTTTTATTGGTACATATTTAAATGTTTCTATTTTTGTCAAAATTTATAGTTTTGGATGTCAATATTAATGGTTGTGTTCATGATCAAGTTTAACATGAAAGCAATGGTGATCTAAGATTCATAACAACAAATAAAGAAAGTAGAAAGAAAAAAATATCTTTCTCATAAAGCACGACCAACTAAACAAATATGTGGTAATGCTTTTGAAACTTTATATTTTCAATGAATTGTCAGACATGACCAAGAGGTTGCAGCTTAAGAAAACTGATTAAATGTTCTCGGTAAATATGTTTCTGGACAATCGGAATATCGTTAAGATTGTATTGAGATTCAATACTTCAGCAGACCTTTGTTTTCATTGTCATATATTATTTTTAACTAAAACTTGATCATACATAAAAATTTGCTATATTTTATTTATTCAGGAGCAGAACTTACTACCTGGTAGTTTCAATGATGAACTCTCATGATATAGTGCTAAAAGATGGATGTGCCAAATCCAACTCATAAAAAACAGATTGGGCAAAAGTGGATTACGAACACTAACTGATGTGCTGCTAAAAAGCAGGTTTGATATGATTTACACCTTGCATTGTTTACACTGCACCTTCATGTATACCATGTGACTTTAAGATCTGTGTTGGGAGAATAAGGCGCGACCCAGATAACATTTTTAAGGATGTCTTTTTTAATTATTTCACCATTTGTAATGGGATAAAGTCGAGAGCTCGCTCATTCGTGAGAGTGTTCTATAGATATTATGTTTTTTTAACAAATAAGTAATTTTCAGTAAAGTGCAATCTCACGTTTGTAATATGAAGTCCCAACACTGATCCGATATTTTTCTAACCGTTCAAACGCGTCATTGCACATTACTGAAAAAATACTGATTTGTTTAAAAAAAAGCATGATACCTATAGAAAACTCTCACAAATCAGCCGACTCTCGGCTTTATCCCAATTAAATAGTGAAATATTTAAAAAGAAATCCGTGTAAATGTTAACTGGGGTGCGGTATATTCTCCCAACACAGATGGTTTACCTTTATGATGTTAAGTATGGATAGTATTTTTTAATATTAAACATTGACAATATACTATTCACTATGCATATCTTGAGGTTTCAGATTGTATAATGTACCAAGCAATATTATTTTTTTCGTCTTGTTTTATATAATTTTAATAATATTTCTTGTGTCATTTTCACATAGAGTAACTTAAACAAGCGTTAAGGCAAAACTAAAACATGACATGGTTTTCAATTTCAATTTTTGACAAGCCTATGGTATTTACTGGTGATATGTATTTTTTATGTGTTTGTTTGAGGTTTCTAATTAGTCATTTTTTTTAATTATTGCAGATCTTTACAAGTGAATTTGGCAAATCCTGATGCAACCTGAGCTTACCAAGTTTACTGACAGTTTGGACTCTGTGTGGATGATAATATGGACAATATATTGTGTTCATGTTGTGTTGTGATTGACATTTTTTAACAGATAAGATTTTTTGATCCAGACTTAACAGGTGATTTTTCTTCAAAGAATAAATACAATACTTTTTTATTTATGTGCATGATATTGAGTACAAAATATCAACAATGTGTATCTTGTGTTGTTTTTCCAATCAGTCTGTCATCTATAGGTAATATATTAAGTATGAGAAGGGAATATTTTTTTATATGTTTGTTGTTTCTGCACACCATGTCAGATACATGAAAATATATTGTATGCCCCAACGGGCGGCATATAGTTTTCGCACTGTCCGTCTGTCGGTCTGTCTGTCCTCCGTAACACTTTTCGTGTTCACTCTCTAATTCAAGTAGTTCTAATCCGATCTCCAAACTTGGTCAGAAGTTGCATCCGGATAATGTCTAGGTTAAGACGAACATGGGTCATGCCGGGCCAAAAGGGTCACTTAGTGCGTTTAAAACATTCAGCATGGTGTCCGCTCTCTTATTAAAGTAGTTTTCATCCGATCTTTCCCAAACTTTGTCAGAAGTTGTATCTACATAATGTCTACGCCAAGTGTGAACATGGGGCATGCCGGGCAAAAAACTAGTTCACTGGGTCACTAAGTGCGTTTTAAACATTCAGCTTGGTGTCCGCTCTCTAATTCAAGTAGTATTCATTTGATCTTCACCAAACTTGTTCACAAGTTTTATAAAGATGGTCTCTAGGCCAAGTTCGAACATGCTTATGATGCTCCATATCTGTCCAGAACATATTTTGTTGATTTTCTGTGATTTTGTTTGGCTTAAATTCTTTAAAATAGTAATCAATATGAAAAAAGAACATTTTTTGTTCCCATGGCAACCATGAGTATTTACGGATTAATATTAGTACAATTAATTCCGTACTTTGAAAAATGTTCATCCAGATATGGAGATATTATCAACACAAACTGATCAGCATAACATGTACCGATACTGGTTAAATAAGGACGTCATTTCATCCAAAACGGGAATTCAGCATTTATGACACACAAAAAGTGACAGACCAAGATGGGTCATAATCTCGTTCACAGTCACATACCGCCTATGTAGGATGACCATGACTTAATGATCGACTATCCATTGTGACTTTTTGAAAAATGCAGCTGCAGCCCTGATTTTTATAAACCTGTGCATGCACATACTAAATCAATAAAAAACTTCCGACAAAACGTCTTCTTCAAAAAAGATAGTTTTACTATGTATAAAGATATTGACATCTATATACATAGTCAAACTATCTTTTTTTTAAGAACTAAACTTCTTCCCAAGCACACTAAATCTAGCCCCATGCCTTCAGCGCCTACGGCGCTTTGATTTGTACTTCAGACACCCGTATTTCGGTGAAACTCCAATTTCCTTAACGTTTTATATGGAATACCGTCAGTGCCATCGTGGTTACACATAAAAATCTAGAAGGCGAGAATGCGAGTTCGCGAAAGTACGATGACGAGAATGCGAAAATACGATGACGACAGTGCGGCAATACGATGGCGAGAATGCGAGAACGTGATAGCGAGAATGCGAGAACGCGATAGTACAATGACGACAATGCGACAGTGTGATGACGACAGTGCTACAATACGATGATGACAGTGCGATAGTACGATGGCGACAATGCGAGAATGGGAGAACGCGAGATTACGATGATGAGAATGCGACCATAC
This sequence comes from Dreissena polymorpha, assembly GCF_020536995.1. Taxonomy (NCBI): domain Eukaryota; kingdom Metazoa; phylum Mollusca; class Bivalvia; order Myida; family Dreissenidae; genus Dreissena; species Dreissena polymorpha. The sequence goes on from NC_068367.1 coordinate 12,463,297, forward strand.
GATGACGAAAGTGCGACAATACGATGGCAAGAATGCGATGGCGAGAATGCGAGAACGCGAGTGTACGATGACGAGAATGTGATAATACGATGACGACAGTGCGACAATACGATGGCGAGAATGCGAGAATGCGATGGCGAGAATGCGATGATACGATGGCGACAGTACGATATGACTATCGCATTGTCGCTATCGTATTGTCGCATTGTTGTCATCGTATTATCGCGTTCTCGCACACTCGCCATCGCGTTCTCGGATTCTCGCCATACTAATGTCGCACTGTCGTCATCGTATTGTCGCATTCTCGTCATCGTACTCTCGCGTTCTCGTATTCTCGACCTCTGGATTTTAATGTGTAAAACGAAGGCCCTTATGGAATTACCTTGTTTTGGCCTTTGATCGGGTGGTAAGAACAGATAATATTATTTGGGCCTAGCTCTATAAATTGGTAGAAAGTTAGGGTTAGGCATAGAGTTTGTAAATCAACAAACAAACGATAAATTCAAATGATTAACTTTATTTTGAACAGCTAGAATGCAAATGTTGTATGTCAAGTAAGGTTTCCGTTAAACATTATAATCATTAGAGGTTCACTGTCTCGCAGATAGTTGACAATAGTCTCAATAATTCTGTATATTAAAACGAGTTACAGTAAAATTAAAACAATAAAAGTGCGTTCAATTCTTCGCAAATAGAAAAGAAAAAAATAGCTTAAATTATTCGCGACAACGATGACGTAGACATATTCCAAAAACAGTCAGCCATTTAATGTACATATTGACATGCTCGGAAGAATTAAGTACTAAAACGACGATAAATTATAAATTTTCCGTGGAAACGTGTTTTCTAATGGATTTACGTTTACTCCAAACGTTTTTTTAATTATTAATTATTTAAAATTATTAAGGAAATGGACTTTTTTTACATTATATGGGAGCGTGATGTTGTTATGCTTTCCACCAAGTGATACGACCGAGAATGAATCCAGAATAAACAGAACGTTCGAAATATGACCGAAAATTGGTCGCGGACAGAAATCGCTCACCGGCCCAAAAACGGTCACGGACCGGCCAACTTCCGGCCATCAACCGGCCAAAAATCGGCCACCGGCATAAAAACGGCCATCGCTACCGGCCAAAAATCGGCCATGTATACAATATGGCGGAGAATCGAACGTTGACAAAGTAACTCAAACACGGATAACTTAAATAATGTACGTGATTTATAAAGATGAACATTATAACACAGGATGGGTATTACATATAACAAAGGTAATTGCTATAAACATATTAACTAGGGAAATTACCGAATTCATGGCTACACCTTTAGGGAGACTATTCGTGTAAACACCAAGTACAAGTGCAGTATTCGGGAATCTATAAATGAAAGGGGTTATTTAGTGCATTTAGGACCGAGGTGACCAGCTACAATTCATAGTTGCAAAGCTACAGTGCATTGTTTGCTTGTTCCCTCTGTCAAATTCAACAAAGGAAATATCGGTAATACATACAAGGTAAGACACATCCATTATTTTAGCAATGACGATGGTTGTTATTCATTTACAATTGTAATCAAGTCTGACTGTCAGAATATGGCAGTAGAGTACTTCAACACGCCCTCGTCAATTGATGGCTCTTCCGTTTGTCAGGTATAATGGCGATCACACAGGCCAAATAGTATAATATTTTAATTCTATGAACGCACATTACATTATGTTTATAACGTAACATGTGAGAAATTACCATCAGGTCAAAAGTCTATGTGTTGGACACCCTTATAAGTTTACTTTCACAACTTAATTGAAAAAAAAATGTTTGTATTGTAATCTCTAGGAAGAATACAAAAGTTAAACAATTGCAGTACGTTTGCAATCCCTTAATTTAGAACATGTGTCTAATTTGATTGTCGTTCTATGTTGGCGCTACATAATTCATTGCAAGTTATCTTTGTCCAAACTATTCCACGACAAATACTTCTAAAGCACACAAATACCTTCCCTGCGCGCATATAAACAGTTAGTGCTTAATTGCAAATTCAACAAACAAAGGTCGCGCGATTTGCTTATAACGGAAATCTTTTAATGTGGTTATTCTTTTATAGTTTAACCGGGATCCTGCTTCGGTATTGAATAAACTGTTTAATCTGTTTTCTAACGCAACAAATACTATTTTATGAACACATTCATTTCGCAATGTCACTGTTAGCCTTCTAAAAGAATAACTACGGCGAGCATGTATGATTTTCTGAATACAACGTATGTGCTGTTGCTAAGAAATTAAATCCGAAGTTTTCACGCCAATGCCCATTGTATGCCGGCTTCCAAGATATCGCGTTTAGGATGTTGGGAGTCCATCGCATATCTAAGGTACATTTGGGCTGCACCATTACACCCTCTCATACCCACAACCTCATTTCATCTACAGTAATTGATTTCATAGACATACATATGTGTTACATTTGGAATGAATTATAAATTAATGACGGTTTAAGGCCGCAGCTCCTTTATTAAATTTCTAGCCGGACTTTGTCTTGAGAACACTGTGCATTGTTCACGACAGGTTTCATAACGTTTCTATGACATCCCTTTAATAGTAATACGAAACATTCATTTTAAAGTATTATTCAATCACATGTCAAATATTTAATACTTTTTTAGTCTGCCAGTTTGATGGTGTTAGGCCACATACAGTCTAATGAATGCTAGGCTCACAACTTGAGATTTCTATTCAGCTATTTTTTTCTATAATACCTGTTAGTTATTGAAAGGCTACGCAAATATTTCTTCAGCGCAATCTACCCCTTTTTAAATTTCTGTTCTCTCCTTTACCCTATGGGCGGCGGGGGTTCCGTTGCGGTGCCCCTTTTGGCGTGTTTTGCAACCCGTTATGTCATTCAAGAAAGACTATTGCCTAGTTGTATCTTAATTGTAACATTGAATAAAAATGCTCTTTTTAAATCAACAATATTGCAATTGTTCTTACGATTACGACATACAAATTCGTTCGGTCCATTACCTTTATATTACCAGAAAACTTACATATTTACACATTTTTTTGTATTTAGGAACAAACGTCCCAAACATTAAATAACAGTTAAGTACTTAAAACACAACTAGCGACTGTTTTCGCTCAGCTGAATAGCTTTCAATTGATTGTATCGACTTTGTTATATTACTGAGTGTAAATATCAGTTAAACGACTGTGCATTTTGCAATTATCAGTTGTCAATTAACGTGTAAATAATTCAACACATATGTCGCATTTCATGAAAATTAGCATTTTCCGAAGACAAATGTAACCTTTTTTTTACTAGAAAACTATTACCGGTAAATAATTGCAAAACTCAAAACGCGTCACCTACCTTTTAGTTTCAGTTTCACTTTCGGCCGACATTTTTTCTTCATTTTGAATTATCCAACTTAGTTTGCATTATCTACGCACATGGTGCGGATAAGGTAACAATTCAGTTATATTGTCAAGTTCCTCGGTCGCACAGAAGTGCTTTTCAACGAACTCAAAAGGTTCGCTGAACAAAATCATATCGTGGTATTTATCAAGCCTCTCATCAGTATTCGCAAATTTAAATATGTAAGATATTCGCGTGCGTAAAATAAAGCAGACCTGAAAGTGCTTTTTACAAATAACAGTTATCAAATATATTAACTTGGTTAGCAGGAAAATATTAACGAGGTATGGTGTGCAGAATATTTTCCGCAATAGTAAGATATATTGCTGAAATCTTCTTTCACAAATTACTCACAATTACTTAAAAACCTAGTGTTAATACATGCTAAACGGAATAAGTTATCAACAAAAGCAAAATTTTATTGGAATAATTCAGTAAAAAAATTCTTAATGAATGCAAACCAATGACATCAACAATATTTAAGGGGAAGCTTTTCATGCTTCAGGTAATTTACAATGTTATTGTGTCCTATTGTGTTTCTTCCCTTAAATATTAATAATCCATTCACATGTTTCTATACATAGTCTGTGTCTTGTTAACGAGGAACAAAGTATTCTAAATGAAAAATGAACATTTGTTCAAGATTTTGACAGACGTCTTTATAACGTTCAAACGATGTTTTTGAAAGTCGCTTAAAATACGTTAAAAAGATGTTGCTCTATATTGACGATGTCGCGACCGTCCCACAAAATAAATTCAGACGTCGTCTGGATGTTGTTTTTCTAGTGAGGATGTTTTACTCTTATAAATTACTTTTTTTTTATTGCAGACACAACACCAAAAAGAACTCCAACAAGTGTACTAACAGGCAGGTGTTTCAGAAACATGTTTTGGACGATTTCTTTAAAATAATTGCGCTGTTAAAATATATACTAAACAGAATTTTGACTATGTCGACGCAAAACAATTAATTTTGACAATGAGAACATCTATTTATCTTAGATAATGCATTCCCTTATTGTTGTCTATTATACAATCGTTACGCCGAATTCGCGTCTGTCATATAACAGTATAAGTCATTTTAGTAAAAGCCAAAACCTTTATATAATTTCATGCATTTGTCACAAATAAAACCAAAACCGTCAAACATTACGCGGTTGGTCCTGTACTATTTTTTCTTCGCGCGGACGCGGCGTTCTCACAACGTCCTTCGCATTTTCATTATGGTATACTGCGATCCATCTGCATTCCCTTTGCGATCTTAAGCGAAATCACGGCGTCCACAGTACATTTTTGGCGTGACCGATACGACTCTTGGCGTTTGCAATGCGCCCACACTACGACGATTGCGCGTCAGCAGTGCTTGCATTAAACGCGGATACAATTGTGGAAATATTCATTAATGCATGCGCTTCAATGTTTAGAGACGTCGTTTGATCTTCAATAGCACCAAAGTGATATGTGAGTGTCTAAGTGGTAGTCGGAAAAGTCAAATCACATACCAATTCAATTCAATTCAATGTTTTATTAGAGTCTCATTCGCAATACATATACAATTAAAATACATATAAAAGCACAGTTACATGTATGCGACCAATCATAATATGATTTATAAGAGACTATATACTTACATACATATATACATTAACAATTATTGACTAACAAATGAATTCCACATCGTTAAAATTTACTTCTATTAAAATAAGTTATTGTAGCTAAGACTATGTGGTTTTATTTACACTTGTCAATATTGTTCATACATTAAAATACCATTTGTTTTTGTTTTTTAAAACCTAGACTAGTCTATAAACTATTTTACAAATGTACAGCATAAAACTTAAGTTTATACAATTCATTTTGAATATAAAATATTCCTTCTTTCTTTGAGAATACTAAAGCAGGATTTGGCTGATATATAGAGCAACCTCTCATCTATAAATATGTATTTAAGTTTCTCAGTATCTGACATGTTGTGATAATTTGGAGTTTCAATTTAAATGTCCATTAGACTTTTCCTGATATTCACATACCTGTACATCATCTCCTCTAGAGGCGCAGGGTTGAACTCACAGTGTACTAGCGGTGCCAGACGTAGAGATAGCCCACTCAATGCTAAACAGCATATTTACACAATCTACACAATAGGTAATTAACGCATACAATATACACCCCATTGAACTCTTTTTTCAGTTGTCTTGATATCCGGCTGGTTTGCGTATCGCTCCTCTAGGTCTAATCGGCTGTTCTTTTCTGGGTGTCGTTTGCCAATAAAGCTGTCTGTATGGCTTCAGCCAGTTATCGTTCGTATCTCCTAGGTCCCTGATCAGTTTATAGTGTACACTTAATGCTTAATTTTACACTTTCTTCGTATGGGTAGTCCATTGGTTCTTTTATTGGCTCATAGGAACCTTGTCACCAATTTTGAAAACCACTGTGTTGTCGTGATGATTTCCTTTTTGCCGCTTTGCATGTCATGTCCGATTTGGTGCTTTATATATAAATCTTTTAAACTTTTTGCTACTAAGCATCAGTAAGAAGTTGTGTTTGGATATGTATGTTCACTCGCGCTTCCTACGGGCTTTTACTTGTAGCTGGATGTGGTGTCGATCTTTAAATCATGAAGCTTTCGGCCTCACCATTTGTTTGTGGTTGTTCCGGTGACGATCTCTGCAATCGCGCAATGGTCTGATTTCTTTATTCTCGCCATTTCGTTTGTCGTTTCTGAGCTGTTTAACCCATTTATGCCTAGCGTCTAGAAAAAAGGCCTTGGCAAACAGAGTAGACACAGATGAGACGCCTCATGATGCGGCGTCTCATCAGGTTCTGCGCTGTTTGCTTAAAGGAATTTCTGTAAGAAATGTTTTAAATATAGAAATAAATATACTTTACATCCCTAATTTTTGGAAATAAATTGATCCAATTTAGAAGATGGGAGAGTTCACTAGGCATAAATGGGTTAATGTTATTGATGATAACTTTTCTTCTTGATACCGTGTCCGCTTGTAAATCTCTATCCGATCATAATTTCCATCTCGGTATGGTCCATGAAAATTATTGATAGCAGGTTGAAACTGAGATATTTTCGCAAGCTTCGCTATTTCTAAGCTGCGAAGATTTAGTGTTTCCATCCAAATATTCGATTACATACAAAATATTGTCCGCTAAATTCATGTTAAATGACCGTTATCAATGTTATATATAAAAAAACAAAAACAAATAAGATTCATATGTACAGTTATATTTATAAATCAAAGTACTGCCAGTACTGGTGTTACGATGCTTTTGAAGAGGATGGATATAAAAGCACCAATTTAAGTTTATCTACATCACCACAATTGTGTTATGTTTATTGCTTGTCATTTATCCGCATACTTAATATAAGATTTGACAAAGCTGAAGTGTACATGGACTTAGACAATAACCAGTTCTTTGTAAAACTTTATTAAGAACGCGAGGCTTTTTTGGCATAAGTTTTTCGTACCCAAAATATTTTCATACCCAACTTTTTTCGTAACCACATTTTTCACATATGAGTACGAAAAAAATGTGGGTACGAACATTTATGGTACGAACAAAATGTGGGTATGAAAATTTTGGGTACGAAAACAAATTTGGAGACGAAAATTTTGGGTACGAAAAAATTATGCCAAAAACAATTTGGGCACGAAAAAAATAGGGGAACGAAACAAAATTTGGGTACGAAACAAAAATTGGGTACGAAAAAATAATTGGTACGAAAATTTTGAGTACGAACAATAATTTAGGTACGAATTTTTTTCTTAGGAAAGATGGGGTACATTAACGTATAACGGGGTACCCAAAAGTATCATTTGAAAATCAGTGTACAGTGAAATGTACTTCAAAGTACCCGGGGTACGGGGAAGTGGTACCCGTGGGAAACTTGACCCATTCAGCTTTAATGGATAAAGATAACCGAAGTCAAATACCTTGGCAAAATCTTATTTAAATCGTAACCAAAACGTCCATCTGTTCGGATATCTATTTGTGTAAACACTCGCTTACCAAAAAACAAATCCTAAAATTGAAGATTATCAAAGGTTATTCGCTGGATAAGTTATCTATATTTATATAATTGACTGCTGCTCTTTTGTATTGAGGGAAAGTGTACTTAAAGCCTTTTTGTCTTGCCTTGTCAAAATTTACGAAGTATTCTATTTTACTCAAATTACTGGCAAACATATGCATTAACTAGATTGTGACGTAAAATACGTAAATAAATATAAACCATTACTTGTCGTGTATTTCCTGATATTTGTATTTTATTTGTAAAATACAAATTAATTTCATAAATCTCGTTCAATCCTCTTTCAATTGTAATAAATAATATTTCTATTTTTCATGAAATTTGTGTTTTATTTGTGGAATACAAATTAAATTAATAAAACTCGCACTTGCATAATGTATTCCAGCGGTAACACAACTTACTTTTACTTTAACCTACGAACAAATTGTTTATTCGTGGCTAGAGGAATATTTTATACATGCGTAACATACTGTGTCTTGTGTAAAGAAAATAATTAAATGGATCAGGTGAGAAAGTTCTTATTGCTATGTTAATTGCAGGTATCAGAACACGAGTGCAAACACCATGGCAGAATCCTCACATTTTAGATCAAAGCTTACGATTCAACGTGGCAATGAAGAAAAACCGATGAAGCAAGGCGAGATTGGTGGAGGCCCGAATAAAAGCACAATCACGTGGAAAGCCGTTCGGCAAATTTGGAGGATTGAATGATGCAGAATTAAACCATGGTGAGGTAGGTGGGCGTCGGGCGAAAGCAAATCATTCTGTCACTTCGTTCTACGATGTTCAAGGCTTGCAAGAAGAAGAGGTAGACCATGGTCAAGTTGGAAGCCACCGGCCGAATTTACTCGGAGCGTCGTTCGGCAGTTGTGAAGGCTTAAACGATTTCGAAGGAGATGTTACAAAGGTTTGCAATTTGAACGTCAACTTTACAATTGAAGAAAGCTTGGTATTTGGATATTTTTTACTTGTTTATCACAATTTTAGCCAAACATTAATTATTTTTTGTATCTTAATCTTTGTATTTTCAAGAGGCATATTTGGAATCTTAAATTATAGCCCTTGATTGTATAAGGTATGTCTAATCTCACCAATAAAAACCGTGTCCATGGTGACCTTTTGGGAAACCGTTATGTCCGTCCGTCCGTGACGTTCATCCGTCAAGTTAACTTTTTTCTCCTGATACACTGGGCGGTATTTGACGAAACACTAGAGAAATGTTCCTGTTTTATTTTATTAATAAGGTCAAGGAACACAATAATGATTTTAAAACTTAAACTTTAAATATCTCATCTGAAACCGCATGGTCCTGTGGTTTGATATTTAATATGTGTATGTACACTACGTCTTGAGCGATTTCTTCCATCCACCTCACTCCCACCGTGGACAATTTTTCGTGAGCGTGGAAAATCATCGCGATCTGAAGGTGTTTCCATCATGATAGATCGCGTCGACAGTGGCTGAACACCGCGGGCATTATCGGGAAATCGATCTCACGGTGGACCACCATGATCGCGATGGACCACCGCGGCCTCGGTGGTTCGCGGTGAAATACAGGTAAATGTGAATGAACATGTATATTTCGATATAGCAGACCGTATATTTTTGAGTTCTAGAATGTTTTGTTACATTTGTTTGTACATTTGTATGCATTGTAACTTGATTGTTAAATATCGTCGTTACCTTGTATTGTTTACCCTCGTTCCAGAATCATTTGACATGTCGTACGTCGAGCGTGATGTACGTGTACTTTATGTATTGTTTCTACAATTTCTGCGTGAAGATTTACTTGTTGTTTATTTAAAGAATTGTTTGTTAAAATTTCGGAAATACTTACTCGTTTGTACACGTAAAGCTTGACCGACTCCGGACAAACGGCAACAGGACAATCGGCACCCTTTTTAAAGTACCCGATCATAGCTAAATATATGGACAAAATCGTTGCGATAAAAAGTACCAACTCCGTGTATTGTGGTGTTTTCAAATTACATATTGTATACATGTACATATATTTTGTTTGGGAAATAGTGAGGTTGATAGGCCGCGCTTGAAGTAATACATCAGATGCACCGGTTTTAATTTTTAATCGATTCACGCTTGTAATTGATTAAAACAAGCGACGACGGTTAAACGTTTCGTTAACAAAATTGGCAAATTCGGAACATTTAAAAATCGGTGAAACGAAACGTATTTGTAAATTGTGATGACACATAGCGGTAATAACGGGGATAATTAGTTGAAAACGATTACATAAGTATTTAATCAAGCAATGTTCAACGTAATCTAATTGCAGAAAACAAACAGCGTGAAAAACAAAACCAGCCGACAATATTTGCGGCGATTTTCAATAATGACGATTAAATAATAATTTGCGAAAAATAATGAAGATATAACAGTTAACGATAATTGGTAAAGCACGGGGAGATAAAATAAATTGTTAATGGATCACTTCTGTCGGACACTGATTGAGAAAAACGCTCTAGGCCACGATGTCGCACAAGTTAATTGACGCGTGTTTGACAATACACAGGATCGAAAGGTAAAGAAATCGAAATAATACATTCAAAACTACTTCGAAAAATCTTAAAAGTAAACAAATCTACAAATCTAGCTGGTATGTACGGAGAATTAGGACGAAACCCGCTAAACATAATACGCAAATTACAAATATTCCGCTATTGGTTAAAAATACTTAAATCAAGCGATAACAGTATCACAAAAACAATATATTCTGTGATATTTAACGATGCACATCAAAATATCACATACAACCAATGCATTTGGCGTCACACATAAAAAACACTCTTGACGAGCTTGGGTTAAGCAATATATATGGGCGGATCAAACAACTATCATAAATCAAACCGATCAACCATTCATCTACAATACAATTAAACAACGTTTATTAGATAATAACAAACAAAGCTGGTATAGTGAAATAAATAATTCCCCTAGACTCATGAGCTATTGTAGATTTAAAACACTTTTGAGTTAGAACCATATCTTGAATTTATAACAAATAAGAAATACAAAACATCACTTACACGATTTCGATTATCGTCACATAGATTAGAAATCGAAAGAGATCGTTATAATAACATACTACGCGAAAATAGAAAATGTAAGTTTTGCAACGGACACGCTATAGAAAACGAGTATCACTTTCTACTTGTTTGTCCTTTATATAGAGAAATTAGAAAGAAACATTTAAAATCATATTTTCAAAGGTGGCCAACGTTCAATAAATTTGACTTTCTAATGCAGTCGGCAAATAAAAAAGACATAATAAACCTTGCTAAATATATTTTCAATGCTAATGAAATGCGTAATAATATAGACTATCACTTATAATTGTTAACTTCTACAAGACATAGCCATGCTATTTTTAATTTTATTATTTTCATTGAATATGTTTGTATAATTAAAATAATTCTTTATTTTCCTCGTATTACAGTTGATGATATAATTATATTGATTACTGCTGTACTACTGTTTTTTGTAAACTTCTCATATTGAATATTGAATTAATTTATTTTTAACACACACACTGCGTAACTTTCTGTTTTGTGGCAAAAAAGCATTGTATTATGCTTATATGCTAATAAAGATTGTTGCTGTTGTTGTTGTGTACACGGTAATCTCGATACCGATTTTTCCTGCTTGAAGGCCCAATTTGCACGCGTTTAATGCATTTAATATCAACCGTACTTTCGTTTGACAACGGATCGTTTTAATTTCCTGCAACGATATCTATTCATACGACACACGAACACTAAATCCGATCTAAATGAAAAAGACAGTTCCGCTCGGTAAAATATCGTGTATATTTTTTTTATAAACAACTGGTAACAAGATGACCTGTTAATTCTGTTCAGCTCAATAGTCTTTGATATTTGTAAATTGTTAAGAGGTGTTATTAAACCAATTAGCAGATAACGTTAATCAATCCACACTTATGTTATGTCACTATTATTTATTGTGCTGTAACATTGTATGTTCTATGTTATATGAGAAATGGTGCTGAAAATATAATACGATGTAACAATTGGATTACCAAAATACGAGACTTACTTCAAAACACTGGTTTTGTAGATGTTTGGATGTACCCAGAATCAGTAAATGCAAATGTATTTATTCCTATATTTAAAAATAGACTAATTGATATGTACATAGGTTTGTGGCTAAATAATTTAAACGTTAAAAGTTCATTAACTTTATACAAAGAATTGAAACATCGATTTGAACTATATGATTACCTTAACATAATCCAAAACTTTAATTTAAGAAAATATATATCAAAATTAAGACTTTCGTCCCACATGTTAAAAATTGAATCTGGGAGACATACAAATATTCCTAAAAACGAACGCAAATGTAATATATGTAACTCAAATGATATTGAAGACGAATACCATTTTGTAATTGTATGTCCTCTTTATACAGATATAAGAAAAATGTATATTGACAAATTCTATTATAACCGACCTAGTATGCATAAATTTATTCTTTTGTTAACAAATAATAAAACCAAAGTCCTAAATAAACTCGCGATATATTGTAAAAATGCTTTTAAAATGAGAACTGATACATTGAATGCAAACGTTGAGTAATTCGATGGCCTTAGTGCATTTTTAACACCTTTTTATGTACTAGTTTGGTCACTTTCGCATTACTATGCATGTGCTTATTGCTTATATATTGTCAGTTTTGTATATGTAACGATGGACTGTAAATGTTCAAGTTATATGAATAAACTTTCTGTTCTGTTCTGTTCTGTTCTGTATTATGTTTATGCAATACAATTTTGGACTTCGACTTGGTTTGATAACACAGTTTGTTGACGGTATTTATTAATCATCTCTTTCACCAAAGCAATAAGCGGATTAGACGAATTAGTTCAACAAAGTACTGACGGGCTTTTTCGATCGCATTTAATCGGGTGCCGTTTGTACAGGTATACAATTAATTCGGGTGCCTTTTGTCCGGGTATACAATTAAATGGGGTGCCGATTGTCCGGGTCGACAAATTTACAGGGTGCACAAACGAGAAAGCATTTCCGAAATTTTAACAAAAACAAACAATTCTTTAAATAAACAACAAATAAATCTTCACGCAGAAACTGTAGAAACAAAATATAAAGTACATCACGCTCGATATACGACATGTCAAATGATTCTGGAACGAAGGTAAACAATAGAAAATAATGACTATTGTTAACAATCAAGTTACAATGTACTGAGTATACAAATGTACATACCATGTAACAAAACATTCTAGAACTTTGCAAAAATTATACGGTCTGCAATATCGAAATATACATATTCATTCACATTCACCTGTATTTCACAGCGAACCACTGAGGCCGCGGTGGTCCACCGCGATCATGGTGGTCCACCGTGAGATCAATTTCCCGATCACGCAGAGACTGACACCGCAATTCGCCACGGTGAAATCACAGTGTTCAACGGTTTATCGTGGTGAGATAGTAATTGTCCACTCTGGGCTGAATCACGGTGATGCGATGCGGATGGCAGAAATCGCGCAAGACGTAATGTAGGTATGTATGTATTATCGTACGGGGGTCTTCTAAACGTTTATTAAAAAAATACCTTTAATCCCGCTTAAACTTTGAAACTTTACGTAAAAAACGATCATATTTAACCAAATAAATACCTAATTATCCTTACTTCATCTGGGTAGAAAAGTCCACATGTATATTATTTGGGAAGGAAACGTCTTGGGAGGAAACGGTTTAGGATAGAAACGTCCACAGTGAGGAAATGGTTTAGGGTGGAAACGTCAGGTAACCACCAATCGTCTGTCACTTGTGAGGGCACTAGCAAGTGGATTTAGTGTATTTAAGCCAAAGTGCACTCTGAGTTTAATGTGACTTTGCCCTTTTATTAAAACGTCAACTTCCTTTGTGAATCAGGTTTGTTGAAGAAATCAGAAACTCATTTTTAGCATTGAGCGGACTTGTCTTTATTATTTATCATACTGTATTCATATGTCAGTGATCACAGTACGTGGAATTATTTTCTGACAAATTGTTAACACAGTTTAGATACAGATTACCTCTACATGTATCCATCCATAAGGTTTGTTTTCATTCTGAAATTCTTTTTATATTATCTAGTTCTTCATCGTGTCCATGAATGTTTTGCATACATAGCATTATAAAGACCCGGTGGGTCAGTAAATTGGAGTTTGATTATTGCACTTTTTTATTCAATATCAAGTTTTGTCTACTTCAAACATGTTGCTTTCGACTACATCTCCAAATACCAGATGGAACGTTTTAGTTCTAGGTCCGACCATACAGGGTTTCCCAAGTTCATATTTTTTGTTAAAAAAAACATAATTTGATGGTTTTCTGACTAAGTTTGGCACAATTGTCTACTAAAGTTCAATTGGTTGTTGACAGCTCAGGAATTACTTTTAAGTACTGTGGGTATTCATAATTATTCTACAAGTTTCCCGCGGGTACTTCTGGGGTACTTTTTAGTATATTTTCCAAACCCCTGGTACTTTGTAGTATACTTAAATATAACCCGGGTACTTTGAAGTAGTACTTGAGCCAACAATGATTAAACAAGTTTGTCTCAATTGGTTCTTTAGGGCTCATGTAGTACTTTAAGTACTACGGGTACTCTAAAATATGCTACAATTTACCCCGAGTTAGAGGAAATACGCATTAAGACTCCCAGACACACTCTGGGCTACTTTTAAGTATATTTATTATACCCTTGGTACTCTGTAGCATATTTAAGACTAAATGACTGTTAAGTTCTCTGAGTACCCAGGGTACTTTAAGATACTTATTAATATAACATTAGCCAACAAATACCAATCAAGCTCTACTTACAAGTAGGTTTGTCTTCATTTATAACAATAATTAGATACAATGTTATTTACACAATCTAAAATTAATTGATATGTTTTATTTTGCCCCACTCTTATAATTACCGGATGAATACCCATTGTTTGAAAATTGAATGATTTTTGCAATGATGCTTTACAATGAAATGTTAGTTTAAATGAAATGCTCTCTTATTTTATTAGAAACAGTGATTAATCGTTGGTAATAAGGAGTTGATTATGATGTTGACATTTGCTCATATGGAAACGTTTAATTTAAGTCTCATTTCGTCATAGAAGTTAGTTCAGAAACAACAAACTTATTTAGTTTATAAAATTGTTATCATTAGTATAAAATATTTGAAGACAAAGGCTTCATAAATTGGTAAACATTATGGCCAATATATCTTTTAAGAAAACGCTTGATGTCATATTCTTTTTAAATTAGATCTAGCAAGTTTCTTTTAATCTCAGAAGGATAATTATAATTTGTTTGTATGACTTAAATTGTTGTTCACCTAAACAATTACAATTTAGATAATACATACAAAATAAGGCTGTTCATATTTTCATACTAGGTACTATCAAGTTTGTCGCGACCTTTCTACAGGTCTACTTCTGTGAGCAGTCAGAAAGATGCTCCACGGGGTATGTTACGCTTTGCGGCTATGCTGTGTTTATTATCCCCACGCTTTTCGGAGAACAAGTGGGGATTGTGTGGTTAACTCCTGGCCACTTAAAACTTACACATATGGTAGCTATGAGCATATGTGCGACGGTGACGGCGACGGAATTTGATCTGACCCCTGGGTCAAAAGTTATGGGGGTTGAGGTGGGGCGGAGTCAGAGATTTTCCTGCGACCGCGATTCAAAAAAGGCTCATAACTACTGTGTCCCTTCAGAAATTGCTTTCACGTTTGGTATTCATGTGTATCTAGACAATACTTTTCAATGCGCATACTATTATTTACCCCTGTGGCCTTGACCTTCAATTTGAGGTCAGCGTTCAGGTTTCGAAATCTGCGACCGCGATTCGAAAAAAACTACTGTGTTCCTTCAGATATTGCTTTCATATTTGTATGCATGTGTATCTAGACAATACCTTCACATGCGCATACATTTTTGGCTGAGAGACCTGGAAGCTTCACGCTGACACAGAACATAGGATACAGGCATTCGAACAGATAGGTCTTCGTAAAACGTATCCGTATCTCCTAAACAGAGCACAAGACCGATTACGTCCGGAACATTACTGCTCACACGAGCTCTTACTTGCAACCTTCAAACGACGAAAGCGGGCTTGGTTTGAACGAGTTAACAGGCTCAACTCTCTGTGCAAGACTGTTCTCAAGGGCACACGGAGGGAGGTCGGCATTGAGGCAATCAGAAGAAAAGCTTGATGGAAAATGTGAAAGAGCGGTCATTCCTACCCTTGGATGAATTACTCTCAGCAGCAGACAACAGACCTGCAACGAGATTTTCTGTATCATCGTCAGTCATTACCCCCAACAGCTAGATTGGTCAAGGTATGATAATGATGATGACTATGATGATGATGATAATGATGATGATGACGACGATGACGACGATGATGGTGATGATGATGATGATGATGATGATGATGATGATGATGATGATGATGATGATGATGATGATGATGATGATGATGATGATGATGATGATGATAGTTATGACAGGGCTCGACAAATCCACTCGCCCGCTCGTAATTACGAGTAGAAATCGGCTCCGGACGAGTGAATATTCCGGCAGCGCTCGTCCTCTAGTTACAGTGGCATTTCTGGCCGAAAATATTAAAATTTCAAGTTTTCACACATCGTTACCAAACAAAACAACGTTTAATCGGTGATTAAAAATTAACCGGATATTGATTATTGCATACTGCGCTAAAATTGGTCCTGTTCTCGTTAAGCTTCCGAATTTTAATGCTAACGCTACATTAACAAATTCCAGCGTCAAATAAACAGTGCTTTATCCTTTGTCTCAATAAAAAGCGCGCAAAAAATATGAAGACATGTATCGATAGAACGTCACATGGAAAGTATGAGTGTATTTTGTGTTGTATGAAAACATGAGCATCACGTCAGGCGATTTACGGACGTTAATTTATCACATCTTGAAGGAAAAGCTTGTGAACATTCTACATGAAGAAGTCTTTTATTTGTCCAATCATCACGAAATCTACATTTGTGCTTGATATCTTGGATATCTTGAAAATTGAAACCATCAGTTGAAAAAAAAGGTCACCAAAGAGCGGGGCAGATTTATTTTCATGGTAAGAGTAATCCCTTATGAACGCTCTGGAGGTCATCTTCTTAAAGCTGGCTCAATGGTTCACATAATATCTTGGCTGAGTTTGAAACTGGGTCACGTGGGCAGTGTATCTTATAGCGCTTAAGTGAAAACTTGTTTACACTATATAATTCACTTTTTGTCCAATTATCATTTAAACTTGCTTCTTACATTTGTCCCAATGATGTCTTGGCTTGGGTATGTTGAAAAAGGCTGCCACAATGCAGGACAGTTCTCCTTATTTGGATGTAGGGAAACCTTGTGAAAACTCTACATGTAACATTTTTGCCAAGTCATCATGAATCTTGTTCTGAACATGTGTTCTATTGATATGTTGACTGTTCAAAAATTGTAATGGTCTGTTGAAAAATACGGCTGACTTGGGGCGAGACTGTTTTCCTTATATGCCTTTTAAAAAACCTTGCAAACACTCTAAAGGACATATTTACTGCCAAATCTTCATAAAACTTGCTCAGAATATGTGTTATGGGTCAAATTAACTGTAGAAATAATTCAAATTATATTTTGGCTGAGTTTGGTGAAAAGGATTTTCAAAACAGTACAATAGATGATCAAAACAGTTAAGTTTCATTAGATCGCAGGTGAGCAAGTTTCAGGCTTGGGTCGTCGTGGCTTGCTTTTATAAGCATTTTAGACTTCTATATATTCAAGTTTAGTTCACAGAGTTACCAAAAAAATAAAGGATTTTGTTTTCAAAAATAAAATAAAATTAACATGTTCCTGTATCTCTTATTTGCATTAATTTTACAGTAAACTTATATATTTTTCTTGAACCATACATTTATCTATCCATATGTCTTTTTTGTTTATTTGACAGATTCATGTATATTTGTATCACATAATCAATTAATTGATAAATGTGTACATGTATTTGTCTTAATTAACAGTTAACTGTGTTTCCATGTAAAGTTGTATCACCAATATTAAGCTGATGTATCTATGTTTGTATTAATTTTAAAGTAAACTGATACATCGGTATGTGTTTTGCTTTAAAACATATCTGATATGTACATATTTATATTTGTATATTTTAACAGATAGTCTTTTTCCAATGCATCGTGTTGGTGCATTGACAGGAGTTCCATTCCAGATGTGCAAACAGTTGTCATCGTTACAAACTCACAGACACATTTGCAGCAGTGATATACGGCATCTCTCTGACTTTTACCTTTCTAGATATGAATATGACTTCAATATTGAGCAATCTTTCCTAGATGAGCATCCTTACTCCTTGAAGCAAGACAGCATGTAATGGTAACGTTATTTGCACCAGTGATATAATGTTATATCATGAGGCAGATGTGCATTTGTTGAGGAATGACACAAATGGATGTTTACGTATACCGGCACAAATCCTTTTTAAAGTTGGTAAATCGACTTGAACTATGAATATAGTTTTATTGCTGATGTATTTTAAACTGATTTATCTTTCAGTCAAATGTTATATATATGATTGTGTTACCTGTATCATATTTTACTCCTTGTTTTGTAATGGTCATCATGTTTTGCATAAGACATTTAGTAAATACTCTCATGAGGAAACTTAACTTGATAACATAAAAGTAGTGCAAAGAAAAAACAGAGACCCATTCGATATCTAATGCGTGTGTTTAAAGGGGCCTTTGCACAGTTTTTGGCATGTATTGAAGTTTGTCTTGTATTGCTTTATATTGAAAAATGTAAAAATTGGATCTAAAAAGCTCCAGTAAAAAACAAGAATAAAATTAGAGAAAGAAAAAAAGTAACCCTCAATTGGACTCGAGCACAGACCCCAGGAGTAAAATTCCATCGCTTAGACCACTCGGCCATCCGTGCTCATAAAATGAGCGTTGTATTTTATACTTATATAAGCAATCCTATAGTATATCCAATAGTAACCCAAAATATAACCACAACAAAAGAAATCTACAAATTATTCAAACTTTTCACGTTGCAACGCTTTATAATTTTCAGGTTTTTAAATCGTCAAAAGATGCAGATAATGGATATTTAAGAGCAAGGTAAATGTTCAGTATTACTTTTTCCCTCACAAATATCTTTTTTTTCTTTTTTATTCCATATAAAACATATAGTGTAAACATGTGCATTACCAAGAATAAAATGATATCCTGCAGCTATAATAATGTCAAACATATAATACAAGAGATGCTAGTATTTTTATATTTTTGACCTTGTGTTTTTCTTTAGATTTAAAAGTTGTTGGTTTGTGGGTATTTTGCTTTGTTTGTTTGTGATAGATTGTTGTTTTTTTGTTGTTGTTTTTTTAAATCTTAACTCAAACGAAAATTTACGAACCTAAAACATTTTTCTTTAATTTTGTCAATTTACCAAAACGTGAAAAGGCCCCTTTAACAGTGTATAATAGTAAGACTGTGTTAAGTTGATCTGATGAGTCCCAGCTGAAGTCTATTTTCCTATTTAACAAAGAAACTAACTTACATGAAGACACCTTTATTATCTATGTTATATACACTTAACAAGTATTAGTTTATATTGATATTTTAATCAATATAAACAAATAATTGTAAAAAAAATACGGTATTTTAGAACTTTTCTTTTTTCGTCAATCGCGGTTGACGGTCCCTTTAATTTACTCAAAATCGGATGAAAAAAATATAAAGTAAGAGATAAAAAAAATCATAATGACGCGGACGAAGATGTAAATAACGCTTGATAACAGTAGCACATATATCATATTTAATTACATTTAAAGACTTAGCAACACAATCGGAAGTGAGGTTCCATACAGTGGTCCGGGTTTAAATGTGTTCGGGTGGGTCATCGTCCTTACAGGTAAAGCTCGCATATACGGATCTAAACTTCTAGACCGGATGGGATGATACAAGCACGTAGCGAAAAGGTTTCGGTGCATGTGATCGCAATGGTTGGGCCTTGTTTATTAACTGTTATCGACATTTATGACTAACTCACCGAAGTATAATTCAGCGCCTGCATTTAAGAAAATAAGTTCGCCTGTAAGTCAATTGTTTGCGCAATGGTCTGTATGCAGTACCAAGATTTTGGCAATAACTGCGAGTAAAATGTTGATTCAATCCATTGTTGTTGTTTTTTTTTTCGTTCAAATTTGGATTGGGTAGAGGGCCCCTTCCAATTTTTTTTTTATTCAATTGAAGGTTCCCAAAAAAGAAAAAAAAAAGAAAAACATGTCATTCATTTCCAAATCCAGTTCTGTAAGTTTCACCGTAGAAAATATAATATTAAAATCACATTTATTATCATTTTTTAAATTATTTAAGTACATAAGTATGTGTAAGCATTAAATCAACAACATTAATTTCCCAATTTTACACACACTTCAATCCTGCAGTTGTAAAATAAACGCATTTAAAAAATAAAATCATAAAAAACGCAAAGGTTAGGAATCTTATGTCATCTTGCGTAGTCTTTTTCAATATTCCCCAGTGTTTGCTCTAGAAGCATACAACTACTACCACTGTTGCTGCTACTACTACTATGAAAACTTCTACCACTACTAAAATAATTATTAAATTGTACTTATCGGTTTATAAATGTTGATGACATAAATTAAATGGTTAGTTTTATATTGAAATAAGGCAAGGGGATGAATTTTAATTTAGCATAAGAGTGATTACAACAGTCTGTATTTAACTTTTAACAAGTAGCATCCATCAAAATACAATTATTGGCTGTTTTGGCGATTGCTTTCATATTTCTTTTTTTTATTTTTATAAATGCACATGTAATCTAATTGTATAACGAACATAACATATTTTGATGTAATGTAGCTGATTTGATACTTGAAACAAGTGCTGTAATTGTAAGTGCTTTATGTCGCCGATTTATCTTTTACAAAAAAGTGTTATATTGACAGTCAAATATGAAAAAAACAGACAAGTTGTATTTGTTTGCTGAAAAACAGATATCTTAATATCCCCTCTTGACTACTTTGATTGCAATCAATATACAGGTAGTTATGCTGTGCACACATACAATTTAACAATGGACACATATTCCATCTCAAGACTTCATCATAAAGTCTTTTATTCGTGTAAGAATTGTCATTCCCTTTTCTTTTTTTTTTATTATATCATTTATAAAGTTACACAATAAACAATAAACTTAGGCAATAATCTTACCGAGGGCAAATACTTCAAAACCATTAAACAGAGTGTTATATTTTTTGCACTCTGCACTAACACTCTGTTTTACATCTATTTGTTTTCATCTAAGCATCTTCAATTATAATGGAATTATAGAGTGAACATGGAAATAACAATTTAAGAATTAAACAAAGAGTTATGTAACTTATAATTTACACTTTCTCTCGAAGCCTTGTAACAATATAAGAAGTTTCATTTCATACCGTTCTATACTGTTCGACTTATCATACTTTGCACAAGACAATTACAGCAAACATTTTTTTCTGCATAAAATCGGCAAAGGAAAAAATATAAATAACATTTAGTCGACTATCATAACACGATACAATGTGTTTGCTCACCGTAACCTGTAGAATATCGCATTAGAACAATAAACAAATACGAGTTTATCAACTAACAACACACATTTTTTTTGTCTTTTTGTGCACACCAAACACTAATATAATCGTTATGTTTGAATGTTTATTTCAATCGTGTACGATGATTCGTCCTTCACATTACGATATTTATCCAACTTTTGGTTCCGCGCCTCAGAGTTACCGAAAAACTGAAACCGAGAACCGTATTTACCTTGAGCGTCTAATCGACATGGAGCTTGACTCGAAATTGCCGATAGACAAAATTCCCGATTTACAACGATTTCGACGTTATAACGCAAACAAAAGGACACATCTGTGTTGGAAGTTGATAAACTCTTATTTGTTTATTGTACTTATGCGGATAATGTTCGGTAGCTGGGGAATTTTGATACGTTTACTCATGTAAAAATCGGCACTGAGCGTTCGGTCAGATCGGAGCCGACCTAGCATTTCTACGAGTTCGATTAGTTTTTCTTGTAGTTTATGTTGGCAAGTAGCCGTTTGTTGTCATTTTTCGTCACGAGGCATCCTTTCCCAACAAAATGGTTTATAGTTTACGCAAATCGACTGCCATTTAGGAACTTAATGGCTTAAAAATGTTGATGTAGGTGATATTCCTGTGTCAAGAGATTCCTACCTTGTTTATGTACATTACATCAGTTTTTTATTATTTTTTAAATGAAAATGTTTTATGACTAATTGAAAGTGTTAAAGTGACTTTGCCACGCGCCCAATACCTGTGTAACGAACAAGGCTTTCGTAGTGACGCTACAAGCTTGTACATATTAACGGACTCTCAGAGCTTTTGATAATTTTTGCAATGGCGGCTCTGGGAGTCATTGACTCCATATTTGCATTTAATATTCAACATTCAGCTTCATAACCCAAAGGGTTGCTGAAACTTGCCATGCGTTGTCTATTATCCTAATTTGAAAATTTGTATCATCACCGCACGGGTAAAAGAACAATGATATTGAAAAAACTTATATACATGTACCTGTCTAAAGCACAAACTCATCCAAATGGTTCCATTAAAGCAAGAAATAATTGTTTACTTATTTTTTCGTACGCCCCATCTAACATATTGGAAAACTGTTGTAATATTCAAGTGTCACTATCGGTTAGGTTGCAGTACACCAATCTTTTTGACATCTTTATGTTCGATGTAGAATAAATTGATAACGATGATGAATATTAACACTGTTTCAAATTTCAAAATAACAATTCAAAGGATAACGTCTGTAGGCTGCCATACATGTAATTTAATCTGTTTTAAAAGTTAATTCATCGCTTTCCTTAATTGGTTATTGTTTATGAAGGGGTGTATATGGACTTCCAGAGCCATCTTAGCAAAAATTATCAAAGGAGTTTATATGGACTTATATTCACACCTTCATAAACACAATCGCAATTCTGCGCGGAGACTGTTGCACATCACTAAACAGACGTTGTTTGTTACCAATTAAAGAAAGCGATGAATAAATTTCAAAAACACATAAAATTTACCTGAATGGCAGCCTACAGACGTTATTCTTCGCATGCAACCTAAAACACACGACACTGTTTCAACACACTATTCTTATATATATTAGTAAGCTATTGTGATGCAAGTATATATACACTTGAAATTAAATCCATTTTCATTTGCATCTGGGGCTCACTTGGTCCATTTTAACAATCAAGGTCACTGTTTGTAAATATAGAAAAAGAGTTTCAAGTCATATCCGCGGTTTATGCGTCACTTTGGCATTTTTGCAAACTAGACAAATACACAAATTACTTGATAGGTAACAAAAACTCGCCTGCTATACAGAAAGTCTGACAAAAACAGAAGAAGTCGAGCACTCTTTCCTCTCATAATTATTTAAGAGTTATGTTAGAAGTGGAAGTGATTTTATGACATAATTTATTTAATTTAAATATATTTTATTGAACACACGTTTTTTTTTATACCTTCAACAAGAGCAGATAGAAATTGTACTGTCTGTCCATGGGTGGGTGATTGAATACATCTTTGGGACACTTGTATTAACCTTTTATTATTACTTTACCTTACCCAAACAATGTGTCTAATGCAAGTCACCATGCTCCAAGGTGTAAGGTCAAGGACGCAAATCAAGGTCAAATTTCACAAGAGATTGTATTGACTTTGTTACTTATCTGTAAGAATTATAATATATCTTTTGATTATTATTTTTAATAACCAAAAATGTGTCACATAATACAAGATTGGTCCTCTGTGAAAAGTCAAGGTCACAATTCAAGATCTTAGGTCATTTGTTTTGCTTTAGCTTGCCTATGTAAATTGTACATTCCTCAAAGAATTTTAATAAAATAACTTAGGGTTATTATTTCACATAACAAAAGACTGTTTCTGGCATGTATTGTGCAATCCCCATGCTCCATTGTGAAATGCTAATGTAAGACTCGGAATGTGAGTTCAAAAGTTATAATTTTGTTTCCGCTCTGTTCCTTTTTTCTTGGAGGATTTCAATATTTCTCAAGATTATTATTCCTTAGTTCCAAAATATGTGTCTAAAAAAATATTTTCAAAAATTAATGAAAGGTAAAAGTCACGAACATATTGAAGACAATCCCATTAAGTTTAATATATGTTCTATCATTAGTCCCCTACCGGTTTCACCGGAGGGGACGTATGGTTTGCGCTCTGTGTATCTGTCAGTCCGTCAGTCCGTCAGTCCGTCATTCTGTGAGTCTGTCACACTTTTCTGGATCCTGCGATAACTTTTAAAGTTCTTAATATTTTTTCATGAAACTTGTGACATGGATAGATGGCAATATTGACATTATGCACGTTATTTCATTTTGTTCCTACGTCAAAAATTATGGTTGCTTTGGCAACAAATACACTAGAAATACTGTCAAATCTAACATATGTTTATATTACCACTCAATAAGTTATTATAATTCCAAATGTACAATTTATATACCTAAGCCTAAAACTATCCACTGATAAAAAAACTAACTTTTATCTCACAGATGAACCAACAACTCCAGTGTGTACATACGGTAATACTGTAGTTACTGGAGAAATCATGGTGACACGTGGAAGTACGCTCAGTATCACGTGCAAAAGCACCAGTAACCCTTCACCCCCGACCTACACGTGGACTTTACCTGGGTCAACCATTCAGACAGGAGCCAGTTTGAGTATAACAGATATACAGCCTTCACGCAGTGGCCAATACCAACTGCTGGTCTGGAACAGTATGACTCCAACGGGCGGCACGTCTCGGATCGGAACTAGCGATGCTACATTCACCTTGGATGTATTATGTATGTTGAGTTTTTACTATAACCGGTAATACACGAAAACACGCTCAATTTAAAAATAACTAGAATTGTAATATGCGGATGAACATTAAATATAACATATTTCATATGAAAGTAATATGTATTTCCTAGTTCACGCAGCAGTTATTCAATAAGATGTACAGTCTAGATTTGAACTTTAGGTGGATTGATTAAGATTTACTATACATGTATCATTCAAACTACATGTGTTGTGCTAAGAGGTCCTGTCATGACAGGCATTTAATTTATAAACAAGGGGTAGTTACATTACTTTTCAAATGACGAATCCATTTATTAGTTAGAATGAACTAATATTAAATTTCATTGCAGTTTAATCTGAATGGTAATATATCATGGGCTACATATGAGGTTCATTCTTCAACGTTACCGGTTTAAAACCCTTCTCCTTTAAAATGTCCGATTTAATTAGTTGATCCCTGTTCTATATTATGTTAACGTTATGTGTTGTATCGTCGCATGTATTTTCATGTCTTGTACAAGCGATAAGATTTGTGTTTTATTAAAAAAATGCAAATGGCTAAAAAAGTTTTTCTACTGGTTTTAATATGCCTCTTTTGAAAAAAATCGCAATGCTTTTGGAACAAAAAATGTCTTCTTGTTGAATAAAATCCAGCATGGTCTACATTTCCCGATATGGCAGCATTATTAAAATTAGGTACACACTGCTGTCTACTTGATATTAGAATACATGTATATTTCATATACCATTTCCATGCTGTTTGTCCATTTGCTATAGTAGGAGATAGATAGTATCTTCGATCCAACAAATTGTATTCATGGCAAGCTTACAATTGACATACAATTATGACCAAAAAGTCATAATATGTGTGTTATTGTTGTAAAATGTTAGTTTTGCTAGTATTTTCCATAGATTTAAGGTAGAAAACATGTTTGTTAATATTCTACAGCATTTGTATGTCTCAGGAAATGTAACTGACAAACGCTGACATATGCGATGAAATTGGTGGCAAAATGTAGCATTTTTTTATATTTGTACTCAATGAAAGATGTATAATATAATATATGCTAATATTACTACTTATTACATTATAGTTATTTCTACTGTTAGCAAACCATACAACAATCCACTAAATTA
This sequence comes from Dreissena polymorpha, assembly GCF_020536995.1. NCBI lineage: Eukaryota > Metazoa > Mollusca > Bivalvia > Myida > Dreissenidae > Dreissena > Dreissena polymorpha. Next base: position 12,488,870 of record NC_068367.1, read on the forward strand.
ACTACCGTTGATCTCACAGATGAACCAACTACTCCAGTGTGTACATACAGTTATACCGTATTGGCTGGTGTTATCATTGTCACACGTGGAAGTACGCTCTTTATCACGTGCAACAGCACCAGTAACCCATCACCCCCGAGCTACACGTGGATTTTACCTGATTCCACAATTCAGACTGGAGTCAATTTGAGAATAACAGATATACAGCCTTCACGCAGTGGCCAGTACCGACTACTGGTCTGGAACAGAATGACTCCCACAGACGGCACGTCTCGGAACGGAACTAGCGATGCGATTTTCACCGTTGAAGTGCAATGTATGTGCAATATTACTTATCACCGGTAATACATGTGTAAACGCTTGATTTTATAATAACACGGAATATGATCTGTGAATGTGCATTTAAGTATATGGGTCCTAATGAACAGTTGTATGTGTTACGCATTTTACCAAGCAATATGTCAATAGATATAGACTCTAAATTTGAACTGTAGGTGGATTGATTTACATCAATAAGATCTTTGACTTATATTATATACATCCGTATTAAAAGGAAAGTTTACTTCCTTGTTTAAATATGCATCTTTTTGAAAAACAAAAACACATGTTTTTTGAATCTAAAACCTGTCTTGAAGAACAACATCCAACATGGACTTCATTTCCCGGTAGGAAAGCTTTATTTACAAATTCAAAATTAGGTTTACATTGCTGTCTTCAGGACATTAACATACATGTATATTACAATTTACAACCTTTTAGTCCAGTTAGACCATTAAGCGATACATCTTATCATCACTACACAATCTTTTATTTATTGCAAGCTTCCATTCAATAACACATAGGTAAAAGTCACATGACAAAAAATATCAAACATTAATGAATCACGTGAAAAACATAAATGAATAACACTAGACCCTTTGTATTGATCGGTAAATGAAAGCAAAACATAATGCTTCAAACCATATTATTTGCAGATATATATGGATGACATTTGCTGATGTCAGTGTGTGATCGTATTTTATGTCACGAGTGTTTTTAAGAAAACAAAACACTGTCACAAGTGACGAAGCCTCAAGTAAATGTTTACTCTGTATAAAACCAGGAGTGAAATTAATATTTGATCATCCACCAGGAACATATTTTACTTTCATTTTATATAAGTACTATAACTAAACACAAACAAAAACGCGAAAATAGCTTTCACTTCATGGAATTATATTTAACGACGTCTTCCAACTATGTGTTAAATAACGTCATTAATGTGTATGATGGGAAAACATGTTTGTCGTTGTAGCTAAATGGTAATGGTGATATTAATTTTTTGTCTTGATTTATAGTTAAAACAATAATTGGTAATTTTCTACATTTTTTTGCATTTGTAAGGAAAAGTTTTTAACACTGATAGACCGATGAATTTGTTGGAAACATATTCCTATTCTTTAATATGTTTACGTAGTGAAAAATATAAAATCTTATATTTTTCACTGCATTTGATTTTTCTTTCACATGTAAAATTCTATATTCCTGTCTAGGGCATATAGTAATTATAAGTAAATATCTTTTCAATTTTCTATTTTGCTGCAGGAACATTTTTTAAGTTGCCGTTTTGTAAGATTATGTCTGGTAATTTAAAAAAATGCTATCAATAAAAGTTCGTGTGAAAATCATGTCATTGAACGTTAAAATACTTGAAAACAAACGAAATGGAAAAATGTTAACCCTAAAACGTAAAGTTTTATTTTATAAATGAAAAACCAGAAACATAACACATTTGACTTGATTACAATTATGTTTACAGCAAAACCAGACATTCCAAGATATTTTCATTATACCCAGAATTTGCAAAATCAAACGTCAGTGAAATGTTACTGGCTTCCTTGATATAACGGAGGATATGTGCAAACATTTTACATCGAATACAAAATAACTGGCTCGCGAGTATGGGATCACGTGTCTGTTGTCGAGGACTCGCCTGTGCCACTGATGGATTTCACCGTTGAAAACTTACGTCCAGCCACGGAATATCAAGCACGGATGTTTGCAAGAAACACATTTGGAGATTCAGATACAACAGACACAGTAACATTTACAACATTAGGTAAATCATGTATGCTTGAGCGCGAAATATGCGCATTGTGAGTGAATCAACAGCCTGAACAAATAACACACGTTAGTTAATCAACAACCTGTAACAAATAATACACTTGAATTAATCAACAACTTGTAAGAAATATTTTAGTTAAGCACAACGACCTTAGAGACACGAATATTTAGTAATCGAAAGCTTATTTTTCAGACTCCACCACAAGTGCTACTCATTAATCGGTGACCCAGGTTGGGTCAGTTGTTGGCTGAGTTGTGGGCGGGGTTGTTATTATTGTCGTCGTAGCGGGTTTGATTTACTTGCGTCTGTATTACAACTGCATAAAAAAAAGTTTGTTTAAATATTAGCCACGCTTTTTTTAATCGGGCTCAATTCGTGTGCGTGACGTGTCTTCTAAGATAAACCTGCTAAGTCAGCAAAGGCTAGAAAAGGACGACACTTTCCGCCCAGTCTGGATTTTCGTTTAGAGTGGACTTCTTTTAAATGTAAAACGCAAGGAAAGTGAATTTATCGTCTCTAATCAGCCTTTGCGAACTCCACAGGCAAAACTTGGACGACACTTAAAGTACATGAATTATGCCACATTTTCCAACAGCGATGCTTAAATGTTGTAAGATTTATGGCATTAAATAATTATTTTGTACGCAATAAGTTATCAGTTGAGCATGTACCTAAAGTCATCCGATGAATGCATTTCATAGTGTTAATTTTTTTTCAATTGTTTAAAAGTCGAATATATTATTCATTAAAGGTACAAACAGCCATGAAGCAGTATACGAAGATGCAAGCAACACAAACGAAATAACAAACCGTAAGTTGACCGCTTGTTATGTTAATGGTTTTGATTATAATGGATTATAAATGTACATGATGCGTTTTTCGTGATGGTATGTCTTATGAAGTGTTGATACTAATGCAAGCTGTAATTTAAAGAACGCAATAAATTTAACATGTGTATCGTAAACATACATTATATATTCTTTTTCGCATGCAACTCAATTGATATTCTATTTACAATAGAGAGCTTTTTTTTACAGGTATCTACGAAGGGTTGTCGTCAGATTTTACGTATGTATTGCCAAATTATTATTCCCCGCCGAAGGCGGACGCATATAGTTTTATCGTTGCCCACCTGTCTGTCCGTCTGTCTGTCAGTATTTTATCTCAGAAACAATATATGATTTCAACACGAAACTTAATGGGTGTATATATATCAATGATGGAGAAGTTTCATGCACAAGAACCATTTACAACTCTACACGTTATCAAATAATAGTTATTGCCCTTTGTGTTTTTGTATGAGGTAACTTTTTAGGGCTATATCTCAAGAATATACAAGATTTCAACATAAAACTTCGTTATTGTATAGACATCAATGAGGAGAACTTCAATGCATACAAACAATATACCATGCAATTTCTCAATCTCATTAAATGTGTTTAAGTCATTTTACGCTGCAATTTACGGATTGAAAAGTATATATCCTGAAGTATTTCGACATCGATAAGTCAAGACGGCTCAACTCCAGTTCACTTGCTGTGTGTAAAGTTTCAATCCATTACATTCAAATTAAAAATGTGCGTCATAAAGGCCGCAATCCATGTACGTTTCATCCCGATCAGCCATCTTGTTTAAGTCTGCGTCGTGTTTATGAAAGGAAAAAAAGACAAACATCGCCGTAAAGACTCAAGCATCCAAGCAATATATAAATTCGTTGCATACGAAAGTGATGATGAATGTTTTGATATATAATTTAAGATCTACTGGTGTGTATTCGTCACTTCAATACCCTTGCTCTCGTGACAACAGGATCACACAAGGTCGGACAAACGGGACAAATTACATTGAAATGCGAGGTAAATTTATATCCAACCATTATGGCGGATAAACGTGTGAGCCAGTTTGGGTGACGAATATCCTGTTCACGTTTTAGTTTGCAAAATATGACAGTGTAAAGAAGCTTCAAAAGTCATGGGTACCAAACGTTCGGAAACTTTTACAAGAATCAGGTTTTAATGACGTGCTGTAATATCCAGAACCTGTAAATGTTAACATCTTTAATGTGATTTTTCTCAATAGATTACAATATTGTTGTATTCCAAAATGGCGCAGTGATGTAAATGACATGTAATCACTATTTCTTTACAATGTATTTGGACCTATTTTCGAAAGATCCATTTACTTTGACCAAATTGAAGCTTCGAAATATAAAAACATACTTGCAAACTTTAGATTGTCTACAAATGTTTTATTTCATAAATACACTTATACCTGATATTAACAGGAGAACACCAAGTATGTTTAAATTTTTACAATTATTGAATGTGACCAGAAAATCTGTATTGACAAGTTTAGCGTATTTCTGTATGAAATCAGTTAAGCTTATAGACGATTCGAATAGATTTATGAGATAATATATTTTCCTATCATTAAAATGTTGTAAATAATATGTAACTACATAAAAAATCAATTCATTACGGTTGTTAAACATTCACTTAACTTTGTTGAAATAGAAAGAGCCTTTTCTTACATTCTACATTCTGTCAAACATTCTTTTTTTTAAATGCTAAAAACATGTGTTGTTATTTTGACGCATGTGTATTTATTAGTGCTTTGTTTTTTTACGTTGAGCTGTATTCCTTTGTGGTGTGATTTGTGAACAAGTATCTTTCATTTTTCATTCTAACTACACTTGGTACTTCTCTAACGCAACACTTTTCAAACTTGAATAGCTCAGTAATTAGTTAAGTTTTTTTTAAGTTAAAATTGTACATGCGATCAATTGACTTCGGTGTATACAAGCTAGCCATAAAATAATTCATATATGTTTGCAGGTTGAAATGGTGAAACGCAATATAATTCTAATGTTATTTAAATATCACTATTCTAGAAGGGATCTTACACGCGGGAAATATACAATTGCTCGTTTGAAAATTCAGGAGCGCAATCGAACAATTGTTGCAGGTCGGTCAGTCATTACGTCGTACACGTTTTAAACGTGCAAAAATATTAGACCATTCCTACATCACGTGCTTAAGCGTCCGACAGTCACGACTTAATTATTTTTTCGTTACATTACACAGAATGTCGTCACATGTTTAATTATTAATCGCACTCTTTACTCATAAGTGAGATATTCAAGTTTAAAAAGTGTTGCGTAAGAAAAGACTCCAAATATGCATACATTTGATTCCGTAGTATAATCTCTTTCATGTGCTTTTACGTCTCTTTAGTAAACTATGCACTTCCTTTTTACTTATTAATCATGCTAGTTATATGTACCAACTTAAACCTATAACAACTTATTCTACAATGTATTTTGTTTGTGTTATTTAATATTTTGTTTGTATGAAACTATAAACAGTCAAGTTGTATTGAATATCAGAAAGTGTAGTTATTTGTACTTTCTCTTATACACATATACATGATAAGTTAATAACCGTATTTGGTCGGGTTACTGTAAAAATATACATATTGAAGTACGAATCAATTTGTATAGTCAATCGCGTAAAAAGGGAAATATATGCATAACTCAATGCCAAACACCAATAAAATCCAACCAATGTTGTCGTTCGTTTAAAAAAAAACACATTATTATAATTTAATTAACATCTATCTTGAAAAAATCGAGGATAATATTATTTTTATGAGATTTAAATTCTTATGTCTGACGATGCAAATTTCAAGAGACAACTGGCAACAAAAGTCTACATAAAAAAGAAATTGTTTCATGAGGTAACTTGAGATTTAGAGAACTGAAAATAAAACGGATGTGGATCAACACGATTGTGTATAATTGTATTTAAACCAGGGCTATAATAGTAGTGAAGCAGTCTTTAAGAGGCATATACACCTGTGTAATTCATTAAATCCTGTGTTGTAGGTGCTCATAACAACTGTTAAATCGCATCACAAAGACATTTCTTATGCGTAGCCACAAAAGTGGATTTTCATCAAAATAAAAAGAATTAGCGGTTGAAAACTTCCCTTATCTTTGGCTCTGATATTAGGGACCTCTTCCCTTTACGCAACGAAAACTTAACGTGCGATTCACATGATCCTTAATCACTGTTTGAATCGAACAAAAAAAAGACGGATACTTGAAAAAGTATTTTGTTCACATGTGATACTTTGATGTAGAGACACATTAATTGTTCATTCAAATGCATTCGTGTTTTGCCTGTTTACATGGTCTGAACCCATGATTGAGAAGACTCTGCCAAATATAGGTGCTGCTATTGTCAAGGTGATACAGAACTGACGATTATTCAGAAATTTTGGGGTATTATGTAAATATCATTAGTGCCAGACTTGAAAATATAGCGAACTTATTCCACAGAGCGATACTGTATTGCTGAAATACTAGCCGAGGTCCCATGATTTGATTATTTCCATAAGATTATAGGATAAGTGGACAACCATCGCAGTCAAGGGTTCTGAAACCTACTTCATTCGGTAAGGTTAAGTCGAAAAAAGCTCAGCCTTCCTGTTAAAGTGGGCACAATACAGATCTTTTTGATATGAATGTTAAGACATAGAGCATACCGATGAGATGGGCACAATAGGATAATTATCTGTGAACAAATCTCACACAAAAAATGCTGTGTATTTAATCTAGTGTTTTGGAAGTGTTATTAAAAGATGGACGCATGCAAAGCTATTGAAAAAAGCGCGGTTGCTGTAAGAAGGTAAAATAACAATACATGTTGCTGCTTATTTTTTTTAGATCTGCTTGAATGGTTTTCACGTGATAACATTACGGGTAAAATTTTAGCAGATCGGTATCGGTTATTTCACGGAAATTTCTCAGGGTTGTGTCAGATCCTTGGAACGTAACAAATCAACTTTCCTGTCACAAACAAACATAATTTGTTTGTCAAGTTCAAACGCGATTTACAAATCATAATCATGTTCCAAAGGGATAAGAACAATTTAGCAAGTTTTCGGTGATTGTTATATCTGCTTATGATAGCATCATTCCACTGCGAATTTTGCATGTATGGTTCATTCACACGTCAGTTTTATATCTGTTGAAATTGTGGGGAAATCTGAAACAGAATGGAAAGGATTGGTTAAAGAAGTGTTTTTAAAAATGTGTCATACGACATTTTAAACATTTGAATGTCCTCAATTACGTTCTTAAACTAAAAAAAAATAACATGAAGTAACATTAATAGACATAATGATATTTTAATGCGAATAGTAAATACGTTCTTGAAATATTTCGATACAAATGTTTATTGTTCACTGATCACCCTGTGCATGACATTGGACTTTAATTGGATTTTCTCGTGTGTGGGTGTTAAGGAGATCCACCGTTTGTTTTTTTCGCGAATTTCTTTCTTTTTCTGAAGTGCTATACCATATATCGGCCAAACAATTTTCTGTGTCTGAAAACCCATTAAACGGAAAATTAATGCATAAACACTGAAGCACTCACCTCTCGCGCGTTTCTTTTGTGTCTCTCTTTTATCGACGTGCCATCCGTATAACGAAGTATCCGGTTGGCCGTTGTGACAATATTCATAAATACTATCGTTATGAATAAGATGCACTTATTGATATAATCTCGTTATTCCTATGGAAATGTCGAGTTTAAACTGCATAGCTAAATGCATATGTACATATAGTTATTTTGAGATGTATGATATTGCACTGTTATAAATAAATTTCAAATACGTTTTGGTGAGTTTTCAACTATTTCATCTAAAATCTGAAATCTGAAAAACGCATGTAACATTTACGTTATAGTTGTTGTTGGTTTGTGTCAGTTGTTGTTAAATACTTGCAATTGGTTGTCAATGATGCAATGTGTCATCGAAATTAAGTATTACGATCGATTGTAAAGAAATCAATGTGTCATTAAAATACATGTAACGATCCATTATTATAAACAGAAGTATCGGTATGTCGATTAAAATAAATGTGGAGCGTTAATCATTTGTGAATTAAACTGCTTTTTGTGGGTCAGTAGTAAAAAATGCTAACTTTCATAACCACAATTTGTACACGGAAATACACGGAAATTGTTTACTTATTTGTGGTGTGTTTCAAAATCTTAAGGGTTTTTGTTCCGTGACGATCACATTAAAGGCTTTTTAGCAGATGATTCATTTAAGTTAAATACTTAATACCGATGCCATCTCGAAGTAATGTCGAAGATATTTAATAGATGTTCGGGCAAAATATATCTCTAGGACTTATTACTGTATTGCAGACGTTCGACAGAAAGATTTTACAGTAACTGGCTTTTACATTAACTGATTGGGTTACGAAACAAATTCTGTTATGGTATTGGTATCGCAATTATAAAATATTTCAGAATGCAAATGCGATATGTGTTGCTTCTGTAAGTGTCAGTCACACACGGGATTCAGCTCTCTACAAAAAAAACATCGCTGATATCCGTCAAGCATTTGAATTGAAGCGACTTCCCAGAGGAAACCCCACCTGTGGGTTTGAATATGGCCTGCCTTGATGAGAAGTAAATGTAACAACAGATGCGCTACAAGGCAATACGAATGATATTCAAGATGTTTGCTAATAAAGACATCCATAACGATGATGACAGTGGTTGAATGATTTCAGCAAAAAGTTATTTTAAAATGATGAATAAGCGACAGACCACGACGCGATAACGCGATTTTCGAAGTAAGTATCGCTTGTTAATTATCGCGAACTCGTATCGTATTCCTACTCTCCAGCGCAGTATTTCTCGTTCTCCACCTCGTATAACCAAAAGCCGAAAATGCAAGAATATGATGTACAATTAGCGGCGGCCTTTATCTTGTGATCCCGCATCGTATTCTCACAAGCTCGCATCGGCATGTTGGAAATTTATCCTTCGGATTACAAGGATGACAACTCGAAAAACAGGACTCGATGGCAAGAGATTGCGATGCGAGAATGGGATATCGTGATCATAGTTTAAATGTATTTATTTCAGCCATGTATCATCGAAAGCATCGGGCTTATAGAGAAACTCTCGAGACCCTTTTCTCTCTCTCCTCTTTTGTTTAATGCACCCCTGCTTTATCTACTGCACCGCTGTTTTTCATGCACACCTCTTTTATTTAGTTTAGCACTCCTCTTTTTTCTATCTCGTTCCCTCGACTTAGTAAGTCATTCACACGCGATAGACAACTCGTCCCCACGAGTTAGTAAGTCGTGCCCTCTAGTTAGTATGTTTTGGAAAAGAGATAGAAAAAAGAGGTGTGTATTTGAAAAACAAGGAATGTATGTCAACTCTTTGCCACCGTGCGCATATGGAACTTGTGCCATCGCATTTTTCTTCATGCTTGTAATAAAAAGGTTGACAATCCGAAGCAATATATTGCCCTAACGGAACATCGCCTCACCGTTGAGGTTCATTCAGTAGTTTCTAAAGCACTTGAACGCATTTAACTGCATAAAGGCAACTTAATTTTCCAACCTGTATTATTACTCTTCGAGTTCTGCCACTGATAGGCACAGAGTACGACAGCAACGACATCCAAACACATTACATTGAATTCAATCTTTCTGTGCACACTGGTTACATAATGCATAATAAAGGACACTAACGATATTTTAATCAATGTTTAAATCTGGTTCAAAATTATACCATATCGATATTTGTTGATGACAATTCATGCTCGCTTTGTAATAATGCATGCCATATATTAAGGTCAATCTAGCCTCGGAGAATACGACGACAAATTGGTTTGTTGACAGTAAATGAATGTATGCGAGTGCCTTTATGTTGTTTACATGTAACTACAGATCGTGATAGGATTACATGGCAAATTTGTGTTGGTCTTCGTATTACATAACAAAATGCACATATCAGATAGGTCCATCTCTGCTATTAACAAATTAATTTAACCTCATCAACATGACAATAAGGAACCTCGCTTTATGTTATGATTGGAATGGCTAACATGTATTTAAGGATAACCACCTTGGCTACTACACAGTAGAAGGATCTAACACACTGGACATTCACTTGAGAATTATCTTTAGGAACCCATGCGGGGTCCTGTATGGGCGGATTTCGTCATGTCTTGGAAGTTATATTAGTTGATTAAATATGTTATTAACTAGCAGGCCTATATATATATATATATATATATATATATATATATATATATATATATATATATATGAGCCGTTCCACGACAATACCTGCATCAATGACAAAACAATCAAGTTTTAGTTTTTTTCAGTTTCATATTTGACGTTTATTCACGAATCCAATGGTGTACAAACTACATGTGTACGCCACTATTTAGCGTTGCCATGACAAAATTATATACACATACTGTCACGCAACAAAGATGTTGACGTCGCGTCATTTTAGATTAGAATGACGCATTCATGACGTTAACAGAATGTAAATAGTTCGCAATATCAAACACTTATTCAAATATTACAAGAACTTGTTAAAACCCTTCATTAACATGGGCATTGATTGAAATAACTGTTAATGTTGATGTTCGAATACATAATGTAATCACATGCAATGAGTCTGTGGGTGTTGGACAGGTAATGTTCTGATAATATGGTCGCACAAATGGTCGGACAGTTCTGTAAAGGTATTTCACGCGATTTTCTGATAGCCTTGCTGGTTTAATTAAGCGCGGTTCTGCTGAGGGGAGTTCCCTGTGTTTCATGATGAAGAACTCTTCCTCTGGTATGTCCGTTGCTTTCTTCGCGAAAACCGTGCCGGGCCTCGATGAGTTGAACATAAGTACTGGTACTTCCTGTAACACATTAGCCAGAAACAAATCTTTAAAATGTCGTTTAGCTATGTGTTACTTAAAAGTATGTGTTTTATTATTAAGTATAATAATTAATAACTGAGTATCTTATTATTCTTACACACTGATAAACACTTAAATATTTTGGTGATTCGCAACATACAAATATGTGTGGGGAACATATGTGCATTTATGAATATTTGTGTGTATTTTTATAATTCCGAAAAAATGCATAGCTTATAAAAGTTGGACACACTACCTTATCCTGGGTATTGCTTAAAAAGATGTAGACAAGAAATTCTTCCAGTCACGCCAGCGCCAGGTCGGATATCGGACAGCCTAGTTTGCAGTAGACGACTTGTTGAAAATATCCTCTAGCTGCTGAATGCTGTCACAGTCCGAGCGTCTGAAAGGCATGTTCAATAAAATAAGTAAAACAAACCACGTATAACATGTTTTAAGGACTAACATGTAATGATACCATTTACCGTGTAATTTATTCTGATATCATCAATAATACTACTTATTATCATCTTGTATACTTATGTTGCAAAGAAAACTTGTAAAGCTAATGTTTTTTTTCTAATAGTAACATATTTAAGTAATCGTTATTGGCGTCGCACTGAAGTGCGGCGACTAGTATGTAATACGTTTTATTTTTCGCTAATGGGAGGAGAAGTTATTTTACGGATCAATAAATATATTTTTGTTGTCAGAATATCTTGCATAGTGTTTTTTTTTTGAATTAGTGTAAATAAGTACTGCATTTGTGCCTATAACATTTACTACAACATTTATTGCCAATAATGCAAAGCTAATTCTTTTAATTAATAACTGATCACAGGGACTGGGCAATAATAAAAGATCACAGGGACTGGGAAAATACGCGAACCAGTGAAACTTTCTGTTTTTTTATAAAAACAAAACTTCTTTGTTCCACTATCCTAGCACCAAGTTACTAATAAAGGCGCTATATATCGCAAAGCGCGACACGTATTATTAATGGTAATAATGAGTCTTGATAAAGGAAGCAGCCGCTTATCAATGAGGAGCACCATCACAGCACCCCAGTCTCATTACTGTCAAGTCCTCCTACATTTTTTTAAGAACCACATATAGAAGGCCGCAGGCCTGACCCGTATCTTGCCAGTGGTATGGATTCTTTGGTATGGACCTTTAACCCCGCTCACTATCCAGCGTTTAAACTTCCCGGTTTACATTAAAAATGACTATTAATAGCTTATTAGTAGCTTAGTTAAAAGGTGATTTTTCAAGCGGTTCCGTAGTGTAGTGGTAAAACGCTCGCTTCAAATGTGAGAGGCCCAAGGTTCGAGCCCCAGTAGATTCAAATAATTATATTTGTGTTCTATGTTAACTTTTTGTTTTGATGTAGACATTTTAGTTTAAATAAATATGCTGTTTTATTTTAACCATTTTTTGTTTGTATTATGCCCATGAAAAATATGTGTGAGAGGGTAGGGGGTTCGTAAACACATTAAAACTTTTACAGTGTTTTCATATCAATGAGTACTCAACCCCTATCGTAAATGAGCAACGTAAGAATAAGTTCAGAATCATCTCCCCTTGAAGTTGAGAAAAATATGAAATTAAACTTACAAGATGGAGCAGATTTTTAAAGACCTACACAGTGCTGTTCCATTTATGAAAACTGCACACGGATGCTAGTAAAAAAAAGGAAACCAATGTAAATAAAATGAAATAGTTGGGGTTACAACACAAAATTATAGATAATGGTTATTTGGGGGTTATAACACAACATCATATATAATGGTTATTTGGGAGTTATAACACAAAATCATAGATAATTGTTATACCAGTATCTTTTTCTATTTTGTTTAAAATAATCGGCCAATATATTAATATTTACAGTAGAAAAAACTTTGTTCCATGTAACTTCATTGAGTGCCTTTTACACTGAAATTCCCCACGCCCTTTAATGCTGTGCATCAAAACTTATCTTGTTAATATGATAAATGTTAACTTATAACAACGATAAGGTTTATTACCTGTACAGCTTTTTAATACGGGCGAAACCACTATCTACCAAACACCGTGAATGACCCGCAACCTGCATCATATATTCGATTGAAGTGTGACGCCGTGTCAGGACTCGCCATGCGAAGTACCAAAGCACAAACTGATTTTTGTTTTGACCTGAAAAGCAACAACAATAACTTTGATCAAGAGATCAAGATCATATTCATCAGTCATCGTTTACTTCATGGCCATCATCTTCATCGTCATCAGCATCAACATCACCATTATTACCATCATCATCTTCTTTACCACCATCGTTGTCGGCGTCGTCATAACCTGCACACTTTCATCATCATTCATTTTATAATCGCTGTAATATGTTATGATCATTTATGATTCGCGTTTATATTATCACGATAAATATAACCAATAAAATTATTCCAATAATATCGTTATATTATTATTTAAACGCATATATATATATATATATATATATATATATATATATATATATATATATATATATGTGTGTGCCTGTGTGTTATTTTGCGACATACTAAATAAGTATCCATCTTTCGTCATTTTGCAAAGCCCTGTGCTTTTTTCATGACTTCCATCATGTTTTGTGTTTATTGTTTTAGTTTCGACGAACTTTCCGGCATAGCTGTCTCACCAAGATTTTGACCTGAACTGGCCTTAATCAACAGCTAATAAAGTTGTAAGCTCGACTGAATAAATGGCATGCTCTCATTTGTTTAAATTTCTAAACTTAGCAAAATAGAAAACGGGTATTTTTCTACAAGTGTTAAATTATAAGGGGAAGAAATTTTTGAGGAACAGTATATGTCGTAAATGATGTAAATCATCGGATAAACCCCACAGTTCTGTGTCGAGTCGTTCAGACGACACGACACAAGGTTTAGTTATGTGTTTGTATACGAGTATTCTAGTCGGTATAGGCTTTGTTCTACGACTAACTTATCATCGAATAGTCAATATCGGAGCCTAATTTAGTTTTACTGACAGTTAACAAAAATATCTAGAGCTTTATATGTCTTCTAAGAAGCTATTGAACGTAAAATATCCATTTGCAAATTTATATCCAGATGTTAAACGAAACCATTTATAAATATTAATAACGAGGTATAGTGATGACCGGCCATCACTTTACGAGTTTCAGTCGACCCCATGTTTCAGTAATATCAGAAAAGCACACGTTTTCTGGTGGACAGTGCAAGTGTAGTGACACACAAAACCTTCATCTCCATCTTTTTCACCAATACTTCTCCCTCGTTAAAGTGTACGCGGATGTAATGGGGTTCAGAATTGTTCAAATAAAAACCTACCACATTATTCAAAATTCTTTGATATGACCCTGCATGAACGCCCTGTGTCCAATATAACCTTACCACCACAGAGTATGCAGACTTAATGACTTTCAAAACATCCCGTTGATTGACTTGTGGTTATCTTTTGTACAGAACTACAACTTTGCTTTGCAGCATAACTTATAATATTTTTATAATTTGTGTACTGCTGACAACATGTGTATGTATTTTATTGCCAGCCTCAGTTACAAGATCATACTTCAGCTTAACACTAGCTTTATTGACTCCATTCACTCACTTCAACTAAGCAGCAACCCAGTTATTCATGGAAAGCTCAATCTCCCCCTTGCATATTAGACACAAATCTTGTCTGGATGTGTTTTCACTCATTATTTAATAAATTAAAACAAAAGGGGACAATACTAACTTGTTTAACGCTCTGATTTGAAATGCTACAATTAATACAGAAAGGGCTTTATATAATGGTATTGTTGGCGAAACCCTAAAAAACAAACCAGTATGAGGCTGTGTTTAGCACACGCAGGTCTGATATGTTTGTATAATGGTGGTATGTTTTTATATTTTGTTTCTTATGACGCTTGAGCTTCATAATAAATACAAGGTTATACTAGGGATACATATTAAAACAAAACATGAAAATCTACTTATCATAAAATTGCGAAAAAGTATAACACGTTTGAGTCAATAGTTATGCACTTGGGGTCATTGTATTAGCGGTAATTTGGACGGCATGTTGGATTTCTCTGTTACGTTATATACTTACATATTGTTTATTATCTTAATGTGTTATTTGCCCCCTAAAACCTAAGTAAAGACACCAAAATAATTAAATTTGAGTGGATAGTTATCATCATTAATAGGTTTTGGCAGCCATCTTGGACGCCATCTTGAAAAAATCAAAACTTTTCCGGTGGTCCGATTTTGTTAAACTTTTGATATGTTATAAATTACATTCTACCTGACCAAGATCAATTAAAATACCTTTTGTAGCAATTTTGGGGGTTGAGTGGTATTTTTCATATATTGACCCGACTATTTCGATAAATATTCACACATACTTCCCTGATAGACACTGTTTACTAAATAAGGAAGACATTTACTGCTTTCACAAACTGAGATTTACAATCATGTGAATTTATTATGTGGTTGTTTGAAGGGACCCGCAACTAAAGTGCTTGTTCGCAAAATTTCCAATCGAGACAAGTACTCGGTTTTATCCACTTTGTTTAAAGATGTGAAATTTTAAGTTTGATCCGACATGTTTCTTTATTTCATTTTGTATTTATTCATGTATGCCGGATTTTTGGAAAACGGTCAGATTTGTATATTTCGTTTTGTCAACAATAACAGATATTTTCATAATAAAAAAAAATTAATGTTTTATTATTATTATTATTCGTTTCTATTTAAATGTATCGTTGATAAAAAAAATTGTAGTTAAAATTCTAGTACAACAAAGCAAATTGTGTAATTTAACGGTTTTTACTAGATAAACCTCGCATTTTTGCTCGACGTGCCAAATTCTGTAAAATAAAAGCACACAAAAGAAACAAAATATGGTATAAACAACATGTGATTTGTACAAATAGAACATCAATAACACCTGGAATTACTCAATTAATGTCCAGCATCAATTTGATCGCGATTCTAAATGAGAAGACAATACCTGAATCAGAGAACA
This sequence comes from Dreissena polymorpha, assembly GCF_020536995.1. Lineage (NCBI taxonomy): Eukaryota > Metazoa > Mollusca > Bivalvia > Myida > Dreissenidae > Dreissena > Dreissena polymorpha. The sequence goes on from NC_068367.1 coordinate 12,504,740, forward strand.
ACACTTCAACGAATGTAACACCAGTTAAATTTTGGTTCTGCCGAGTTGTATAAAGAATATAAAGAAGTGAAACTCCAGCTGCTGGAGCAGTATTGAATTTTCATTAAAAACAATTACTGGTCTGTAAAAATTCAGTATAACCTGCAGAACTCTCAATTGATGAACATACACGTTTACTTTATAAGTACAGAGAATGTATAAGAATCTAAGTATAAGAAAGGTCTTAAACAAGGTTTCTTAAAAAATAATAAAAACACAATACCGCCACCAGCCTCTGAAGGCTGAAAATATAACAACATCGAAGATATGTACGGGGATACACGCTACTGCATCCACGCAGCACACATCAAACTGTTGTGCAATGCAATATAAAGAAGTGAAACTCCAGCTGCTGGAGCAGTATTGAATTTTCATTAAAAACAATTAATGGTCTGTAAAAATTCAGTATAACCTGCAGAACTCTCAATTGATGAACATACACGTTTACTTTATAAGTTCAGAGAATGTATAAGAATCTAAGTATAAGAAAGGTCTTAAACAAGGTTTCTTAAAAAATAATAAAAACACAATACCGCCACCAGCCTCTGAAGGCTGAAAATATAACAACATCGAAGATATGTACGGGGATACACGCTACTGCATCCACGCAGCACACATCAAACTGTTGTGCAATGCAATATAAAGAAGTGAAACTCCAGCTGCTGGAGCAGTATTGAATTTTCATTAAAAACAATTAATGGTCTGTAAAAATTCAGTATAACCTGCAGAACTCTCAATTGATGAACATACACGTTTACTTTATATGTACAGAGAATGTATAAGAATCTAAGTATAAGAAAGGTCTTAAACAAGGTTTCTTAAAAAATAATAAAAACACAATACCGCCACCAGCCTCTGAAGGCTGAAAAATATAACAACATCGAAGATATGTACGGGGATACACGCTACTGCATCCACGCAGCACACATCAAACTGTTGTGTAATGCAATATAAAGAAGTGAAACTCCAGCTGCTGGAGCAGTATTGAATTTTCATTAAAAACAATTAATGGTCTGTAAAAATTCAGTATAACCTGCAGAACTCTCAATTGATGAACATACACGTTTACTTTATAAGTACAGAGAATGTATAAGAATCTAAGTATAAGAAAGGTCTTACACAAGGTTTCTTAAAAAATAATAAAAACACAATACCGCCACCAGCCTCTGAAGGCTGAAAATATAACAACATCGAAGATATGTACTGGGATACACGCTACTGCATCCACGCAGCACACATCAAACTGTTGTGCAATGCAATATAAAGAAGTGAAACTCCAGCTGCTGGAGCAGTATTGAATTTTCATTAAAAACAATTAATGGTCTGTACAAATTCAGTATAACCTGCAGAACTCTCAATTGATGAACATACACGTTTACTTTATACGTACAGAGAATGTATAAGAATCTAAGTATAAGAAAGGTCTTAAACAAGGTTTCTTAAAAAATAATAAAAACACAATACCGCCAACAGCCTCTGAAGGCTGAAAATATAACAACATCGAAGATATGTACGGGGATACACGCTACTGCATCCACGCAGCACACATCAAACTGTTGTGCAATGCAATATAAAGAAGTGAAACTCCAGCTGCTGGAGCAGTATTGAATTTTCATTAAAAACAATTACTGGTCTGTACAAATTCAGTATAACCTGCAGAACTCTCAATTGATGAACATACACGTTTACTTTATAAGTACAGAGAATGTATAAGAATCTAAGTATAAGAAAGGTCTTAAACAAGGTTTCTTAAAAAATAATAAAAACACAATACCGCCACCAGCCTCTGAAGGCTGAAAATATAACAACATCGAAGATATGTACGGGGATACACGCTACTGCATCCACGCAGCACACATCAAACTGTTGTGCAATGCAATATAAAGAAGTGAAACTGAAGCATTGACACACACTCCTGTAATAAATATGCTGTAATTTTTTTCACAATGTTGGTTATGACAAATGTAACAAAACCTTTATAATTGGACCTTGCAGCGGCAGCATGCGATTGCAATGCTACTGACTGTACAGTATCAGCCCGTGCAGCAGGGACCTATGTGACCTCTGCATCTGGAACTTCAGGTTGCGCTACCTGCCCTGCTTGCCACTAGTATGTACCATTAACCATCTATATTACCCTAACCATTAGCCAATTTGATACTGATCTGTTAGCAGCATTCTTACAAAATGCTTTCTCCGTTTATACTTTTCCTTGTAACTATCATCTGCCTAAGTTGCAAAATGATAAACATGCACATGTTGCAAATAATAAATACAAAGTATCTTACCTATACACTAAAAATGTTAAAGCGGGAGAAAAAAGTACAGTATTGAACCTGTTTCAACGAAACATTTAAACAAGAAAATGAGTGTTTTAAGACAACAGCGTTGATACATACATGTATAAATTTTGTTGTTAGTGGATGAACATACAAAACTACCTTCTTCCTTCTAACGTTATAAAAGGTTTACTGAAATGTACATTTCTTTTGTATAAGGAGAAAATAAAGTGCTTATGTCGGTATAAGGTAAATAATAAAAGTCATTCAAACATTTGTTTCTAATTTGTTTTGTCACACAACATTGCATACTAGTATATAAGAGGACCAACGAATAAGAACATGTAAAATACGAATTTATAATATGGAATGGGATCCACATGTTAATACCATAATTGGATCAGTCATTATGTTATACATACAGATTTGTAGTCATAACTCTAATGTAACAATTCAACTTTCCTATTAAATATATTAATATACAAGTATGTATTTATACATTTGTAATAAGGCATACGTTTATTAAGGTCTTCTATTTTGTCGTATTTAAAGGGGGGGGGGGGTTGCACGCAAGCAATACAATATGTATGTTATTTTTCCTGCAATATCTCGATTTAAAAGTGTTAAGAGTTAATTAGCATCTTACCATTACATTATATGAATGTAAACTTTTGATATGACACTCAACGATAAATATTTAAACAGCCGTTATTATTGAAATGTCATTTGATCACTTTGACACTATTTATCGTTTTTAACTTTGTTCAAAAACTCCTTATTCACAAACAATACACAAATAAGCATTGTACTTGGCCAGCCCTATCGGGATTTTTTAAATTTTATTTTATCTTAATTAAAGTTTCCATGTGGTTCGTTGTTTACAAAGATGTTAACCTAACTGATGAAGGGCTGTTTCAAAGTGCTTTTCTTTAAAGATGTCAGGCAATATTCAATGGGTTATTGATGATTGGCATATGCGTTTGAATAATGAATAAGTTGTTTGATTAATTTTTAGAAGAGGATGTACCATTAACTTGTGCATTGTGTTCTTTGCTTAGTCGCTAGTAAACAGATGTTTAAAACAATTGAATGTTTAGTGCAAATATGTAAAGAAAAACATACCGTAGATAAGAAGATAAATTCGCTTTAGTTTAAACCTATGTATTTATTGTACATTGATGAAGCATAATGACATACCCTTGTTTAGACATTTTATAGTCAATTCCATAGGTTGAACCTTTACGTTGTATCTCTTCAGAAAATTAACTGGAACGCTTGACTTTTATGGGTCAAATTTACCATGAATTTCCCAATGCATGCCTACACACTTACCCAATTAGTCTTTTATAATTCGTAATAAACATTTGAATGTTTTAATTTAAAAATATTATGTCAAGAACGCGTAGTGCAACCTTAATGCAAATAAATATTACATTGGCTTGTGGCCATAGAAAATGTTGCATCTGTTTATTTTGTGGTGACATGTATTTATTGTTACCACAATTAAAACTATGATTTAAACAAACAGGACAGGTTATCATCTCCCCCTTTCAATCTCTGGATGTCTATTTCCCCAAACAGAGCCAAAAATAAAAGTCCATTGGAAAAACAACATGATTTGTCTTTCGGTCTTTGCTCACCATATTTAACCTATCACTTCCATTGGTTAGTTTTGTGGAAATTTTCATGTGTATACCATTTAATGTGTCATAATGATGGCTTGCACAGGTTTTGAACAGAGCGAAGGCAATTATTCTTTTTTCAATGCTGTCAATACTGTAACGTTTGATGGCTTTCAAAATGAAATCCAAATGTTTGAACAGTGTACAGAGGGGGTAATCACGTTATAGTAATTATGGCGACGTTAATTTAATGAATATTATTGAACAACATAAATTATAAAAGTGAAAAAGGGCAAATTGGGGATAAATTATAAAATAAAAATGTATCTGTAAGTTCGAATTGATTGTTTTGTTTTCCTAAGATTTTCCATGATTGCAAAACAACAACACTGCTGCAAAATTACACCTGTCTACTGTATTGTTAACTTCATGAACAAAAAAAACAGTTTTAGAAGTTGCGATACTTTTTAACTGTTTAATGAAAATTTTATTGTCACTAATTCGCTCCATAACAATCATTTATCTTAGTATAATTAACACATTTAAAACGGACTGGTTATGTGTATTTAAATGTTTACATAATTCTTTAGTAACACATATCCGTACGCTTATAAATCTGTTAAGTATAGTTAAAGAACAAACATATAGTATGTGATGTTAAAAGATATTTTATAAGTATTGTTAAAACATTTATTTAATTCAGGTCAAAAACTGCTATTTCTATTTGAATTGAATATTAACAGTTGCACCGGCGGGAGCGCTACAGCCTGCGGTGCTGGAACCTACAACTCTGCAACTGGTTCCACAGCTGCCACAGCATGTATATCATGTTACAGTGAAGTCAGTGCTGCCGGAGCATCGACCTGCGTCCCTTGTACCGCTGGATTCAGATGCCCAGATACGATCTTTGCTAATAAAGCAGCACGTGTTTCCCCGATGTATTCGCTTGAAGGTGAAAAAACTTGCAATTCATGCCCAACAGGATATTATTGTCCGACAGCAAGCTCAGCTCCACTGGTAAGGCTCTTTTATTTAAATGTCATTTGCATATAATCACATGTATATTCATAAACGTTTTCGTATGTTTTAACGACATGTATTTACATTTTTTGTACAGATTTGCATACTATATGTCCAATTGATTTTACAACTTTTTTCTGTTATAAGACATGATGATTATGTATCCTAGAAATGCAGTGCTGGAAAGGAACCTACTTCTGCTAGAACTAGATGTCAGGATTGCTCTTCTGGTTACTATAGTGATGGTTCATTCTGTGCTGTCTGTCCGCCGGGTAAGACTTTCATGCCCCCGTATCTACTGATATAGCATTTGGAAAGTTTGTTCGTTAGTGCAACCATCCGTTTGTTCGTCCGTCCATAAGAGGTTATCACGTATTCACACGTTTTTATAACATCAATTACGCTTCATACAAAGCTTTGATACAAGAAATTGATTTTATGTACGAACACTCTAAACACACACACCTCACCTGACCTCACTTTGAGTGTGACATTGACCTAATTTGGAATGAGAATTATTCAAACGGCGTAAATTCTTGTAGAACCTAAACATTATTTTAGTATTTACATCGATACCGTTTGTTACAAAGCTTGCATGGATGCTAGTTATGGACAATCCCAATACAACATCTTGACATTTACCTATTTTCGACTAAGAATCATTTAGAAGGTCCACATTCTTGTAGACCCCAGAATGAGTGCATCATCTAACGTCAATACCACAATCGTCAAATCGTTGATTCTTTCATGCATTTTAACTATGAATACACTTAACACATTAAATTAACATTACCTCATTTTGATTTTGACATTTACTTAATTTTAGGATAAAACTTATTCAGAAGGTCCATTTCTTGGTTTAATCAAAATGACTCGTTTTGTCTGATATCTTACAAAGCTTGTAAACTTGAAACCTGACCTTCAGAACAAGTTTAATTCTTTCCTGATATATTTCGCAAAAATAGTGTTTTTTTTTCAAAGTTTGAATATACAATTGTTTGTTGAGTAACATAAAGAAAATGTAGCCAATTTGTTAAATCAAACGTTGAAAAAGTCTATTAAGGAGAAATATATCAGGAAAGTGTGAAACGTGTTCTGTGTCAATTTACTGTTTTCCCTACTGGAAACGAAACTGAGTATTTACTTACAATATATAAGCTTGAAAAAGCGATAACAAACGAAAATGTGTTTATGTGCCCAGACTCTAACATCATTCAATAACCTCAAACATTGAGTATTCGGAGACAGCAATGCTCATGCGACATCCGTGTCCCTAGCCTAAAGTCAATGTCTTACTCAAATGGCATACGTCAATTATGTGATTTATGTATATGGCTGGGCACTAATTTAGAGATTCGCCAGGTAAATAGATAATAACTCTCATTAATAATGCACTTTATAATAATTTTTCTAAAAATATGGTATGCAGACACTAGCTTCTGCATACTGTTACCACATTATTTATCCGGCAATTTCAAAATAGCTGAACCAAAGCAAATACTCACTTTTGGTAGCAACGTTTTACAAACAAGGCCTGTGTCTCTTGCTCAAAAGTCATATTTAAAAGCCAGTTGGCCCGCGTCCTGCGAAAATGCAATCGCGCAGTCTGGTCAGGAACTACTCTGTCCGCTATAACGGCTCCGTGGTCTCAAAAGCGGAACATATATTTTCTTCAAGATTACATTTATTCCGTATCTTCATTTTGTGAATTCACCTTGTGTTTTTAAGTTTAACATAGGTATGCCCATTTTTCCAAAGAAATGTTTAAAGTTGAAAGCTATATTCAAAGGATCCTTCACCCACAATAAACTAAATTTATGACCAGTTTGGAGCATATTTATTATTTAAATTCGAAATAAAAAATATGAACATTGGACTAAAATACAAATAGTAAAAAACTTGCATGAACCACAATAGTCTGCTATTAGTTATTTGCATGACGTTCGTAAGATTAAATAATATTTTGTGTAGGTCACAAATGCGCCGGTACTGGTTTGGCTGACCCAGTTGCATGTTCTAGCGGTGAATATCAATCAAGTACTGGCAGGACATCGTGCCGTACATACCCTGCAGAAAGCCACTGTGCAGACAAAACCATAGCTCCAGTTTCATGCAGTGTGGGAACATTCAGTGCTGCCAGTGCAACTAGCTGCTCTGTCTGTCCAACAGGTATTTAATACAACTTGTCACCAGTATCACATTGTTCATGTATTTATTTTTACTTGAGCAGTCTGTTTTTGACAAATGTGTGCATCCCAGTTCAAAGTCCAGAACAAAGCAACCCCTGTTTTTAAAACACCGACAAATAGAAGATACCTTTTTGAAAGAAGTGAAATTAAATCGTTTGCAATCGCCTAGTATGGATCCAGGTCAAAAGTATAGATCACAGATGTTTGATAAAGCATTTGTTTTCTTGTTTTAACACGTCGTCGAGAAGTTGGTTGAGTACATTATTCACTATGCAGTTGCATTCAGATATTTTCACATGTTTAATGTATGTATAAATATATTAAGGGCAAACAAATCACTTTGCAACAGCAGCACTAACAGTAAGATTAGAAAAAGAAGCACCTATGTAAAGCCATCATTACTTGATAATTCTTGAATAGTAAATGACATTTCATTCATTCATTAATTTCATGTCAAATTGTCCGAACGTATGTATGGATTTCAATGAAGCAGAGCTTAGTGATAGGTTTACTGAATGTTGTATATTATTGTGTATTATATAATTCGAAATATTATATTTCAAAACAATTAGAGAATGACATAATTTCAAAACTGGTGAAAGTCAATCATTTTCGCATAAAACACACCGTCCATGTGTGATGACTCCATTGATATGCATGTATAGCTGGACAACAGCACAAATAACACACTTATATTGTTGCTTTAGCAATATTTATACCAACGTGTTTGTATTCACGCACGTCTTTCTTAAGTTCATTTATACCATATGAGTATTCGATAATGGTATCAAGTTATCCTTTCAACACGATTCCGGAACAGAATAGAATATATTCATTTTTACAACATTTTAATCTTTTCTTGCACAAAGGTCTGTTATTGTTTGCAGCCATGTGTAAATAGGGTTTCAATTACTCGTGATTTTGCAATTCATATCGAGGACAGAGCGGGACACTATTCTATCTGAAATTGATAAATTCAGCAGATATGACAGGTTCCCGCTCAACCTTAAACTAGCTCTATTTTCATTTCCCAGAATGATTTTATACTTTAATTTAATTGTATTTCAGATTCAAAGTGCTTTTCCAAATACATGTACATAGAACAAAATGTTATTGCATGTCTATTTTGAACATTGTTATATTAAAACATATACACATTGGCAATTAAATTCAGTCAATGTGTCAATGCATTGAAAGGAAATATCATTAAGGTTATTAGTATGTTACAGGCTACTATTCAGCTTCAGGGGCTAGTTCATGTACCCAATGCACAGCAGGCTATTATTGTACAGTTACAACCCAGACAGTATGTGGCCTGGGCAAGTACAGCTCAGCCGGTTTCACCGCATGTACCACATGCCCAGCAGGGAATAAATGCGAAACGACAACCACCGCAAGCCCAACGCAATGTTTAGTAGGAACCTATGCTGCAGCTGGTGCCTCAATCTGTACAGCATGTGAAGCTGGAAAGAAGTGTCCCACTAATGGAATGGATGCTGCAGTCAGCTGCCACAGCGGCGAATACCAGCCCTCAACAGGCCAGTCATCCTGTATGCCATGCCCAGCAGGTAGTACCTGTCTACTCAGGAACAGTAATGGATAAGACTGTGTATTATACATGAAAAAACGAAGGGTATTATTATATTCGAAAACAACAGGGTTCTACCACATTGAATAATAGAAAGGTATATCTCAAGTAATTCTTTATTCATTAGACTTCTCTTTCATTACTCGCCGAACATCCTACTTGTGCTCAAATGATAATAACAAAGTGGCATATTTTTACCACGTTTTGTTTGAAAAATATTCTTTGCTATTAGGTGACTGTAAATAAGAAAGATGAGTGCACAATAAAATGTTGATACATTTGTTCTGTTGTTTATTTAATCTTTTAATTTGTTGTATCATATCATGAATAGAAACAGTTATTTAAAATTAATTTGCCAAACAGGTCAACAGTGTCTGACTGTCAGTACCGCAACGGATTGTAACAAAGGCTTCTATAGTCCGGCCGGCTCCATGGTATGTACAGAATGTCTTGACGGCACCTATGCCGATGCAGTGAAATCTGCCCATTGCACAACCTGCCCTGCGGGATCGGAATGTACAGACAAAACAGCCGCACCTGTAGCCTGCCCTCCTGGAGAATACAGGTAAGGCACACAAACTGTGTTTGGTTATCCAACCTACTCTGGAACATGTACAGTTTGATAGATGTGTGCTTCTTTGATTTTGATTGTTTGAACTTATTGCAAAAGGTGTGCATCGATATTATTAGTAGTGTTTATAGCTTCAGAACTTTCTAGTATAAACGTTCTTTAATACAATAAAAATCGCCATCTACCTATCTTTAAAGTGAAAATAATTAGTTAAAATGTGGTGACTGAACAATTATAAACAACTCATCTTGCTACAAGTTGTTTATAAAAAATATATATTCATTTCGATATTTTACATGACTCACCCAGTCCTCTTAGCCAAAATGCTCCGTAAAACAAAACTGTGTCTTTGTGTCGTATGAACGAATCTGCATGAAAACTACATTTAGACTCAATTCGTACATCGAATCATTTCTGTCGTCAGTTGTCAAAAAGAAAGTACGGTTGATATTCAAATGGATTATTATTGTCTTTCCTGGATATTGTTTTAGTATGTTGATGCTGCATTAACAAATATGTATGTAAGTGTATATGAAGTGAAAACACCAAAAATAAACAACGGTTGCGATAGACACCTATTTACTGTTAGATGCCCATAATATCACTTTAACTATTGCTTTGGTCATGAAACATGACTCAAATCTTGACAGGGTGGCTGAGTTTTAGTGAGTATTGTCGTGAAGTTACGGCCCTTTTTTAACAAAACAACATTTTTTGCATTTGTTATGCTCTTTTTTGTAACCCAACAATTGTTGCATGGGTTGATGGGTAGATATGTCCATAATTTTCTTATCTGTTATCATCATCATTAGCTGAGTTTGTACAACCAAGCAGAATGTTGAGGCATGTAAACTGTGTTGACAATTTTAGTTCTGCTGGACAAAAGCTGTGCAGCCAATGTGGTGCAGGAACATGCAAGAACACATCAGGTGTTGGCTCTTGTGTGCCATGTGAGTTGGGTTACGAGTGTCGTACAGTTATTTCTCGCAAGAAATTTGCGATCTGTTTACATGAAATGTTTTATTCTAAATTGTTATTCTAGTTTTATAAAGAATAATATAATACGATTAATATGTCCATTTTATCAAACACAAAGTTCACTTATTGCAAATATCCGGGTAATAACTCGCCGAAAATTGATTTTCATTTGTATTTCATTTGTTTATATATCCGCACGACTTGTCAATTGTTTTTGCTTTGTTATATCCACGCATTACATTGAGCACAGTCTTATAGCAACATTTTCTATTATCATATTGCCAATTATTGTCTACTGTTTGGTACTTGTTTCAAAATTATTGCGAAAAGTTTTTATTATGAGTCCCCTATATTTTCATCGGAGGGTACCATAATTTATCTACCGCCCGTGATGTCCGTTTCCATGATCGGATCCGGAGATTCATTAAACAATACAACATATATACACCATTTTTCGCCTTCATCATGATGATAGATCGAATAATTGGTCAATATTGCACTAGATAGAACACGACAAATTACTGTCATAATTAACAAGTACATAAAATAAAATCTGGAAATGTTATTGACCCATAAAGCTATATGTTTGCAATCTGTCTTTATGAATTTCTAAGATTCATTGATTAAACCTGATGACAGGTATTCTGGTGAGTATGCTTTAACAAATTATTTCTAGGAATGGGAACAAATCGTAAGATCAAATTCGAATATTCGTATCTACTTATTGGACTATACACTCAAATATTCGATTTGTAAACCCTTTATTAAAATAAGGTTCCAAATAAAAGGCCTACAAACATGACATTAATTCACATTGTTTATGTCGTTTACATTCCATAGTATAATGTTGTATTCCTAAATTGCTTAATACCAGCGCATGTATAATTGTTGTCTCCAAAACACCTAGTTATGTTGGATAATCTGCCCTATCGTCCAGGCGACAACATAACGACACGCCAGCACGACAATTATCCTTGAAACAAAAAAATGAAGTTACAACTTGCGGGTGTTGTTGAAATTAAACCAGATTAACGAACGTTTCTGAGCTATAACGCATGTGTGGTGGACGTTACAATTGTACAAAATATATGTATTGGAAAATATAATTTTATACAAAAAAGATAGTTGTACTCAAACTGGTCCTTAATACATAATACTTACCAGAAATGATCACATACAAGGTGCATTAACAATTGATTTTATAAAAAAATATACACAAAAGTCGCCCTTGTCCTTAAGTTAGAGTGACGAAACGCGATACATTTCAGCTGTTGTGTCGCCTAATATTTCTGGAAGTACCGATATCCTTCTAGTATAGGATTCCAAATTTTAATTGCTCGTTTTCAAAGGTCAAGCTGAATCCCAAGAGGTCAACATATCTCCATCTCCTTTGGCAACAGTTATAGAAGGTCAAAATCTTACTTTAACATGCTCCTACACCGGTTCTACAGAGGCCTGGAGTGTGGCATCAGTTTTCAGCAGAACTACTTTAACTGTATGCACTGTGATAAAGTCAACATGCGCATGTGCTGAAGCTGACAACACTGTCGTTTACAAACCAGTTTGCAGTGACAATACCATTGAATTGACAGTGATAAATGTGCACCGGAGTAGGAATCATGAAGTCTGGAAATGCGAAATGAAAATAGGAGCAAACTATTTTTACAGCGGAACAACGCAGATAAATGTAGCGGCTTTAGGTTAGAAACTTATGAGTTTATTTCGTTAGTAGTGTATTTGAGAAATGTACTTTATGTATTTTTCATTAATATATTACTTTATAAAACAGTTTAAATATGAACAAATTGTGTTTCATACGTAATTCTTCTAACAGCCAAAACATAATTGTTCATATTTTGTGAAATAATATTAAACAGATATGCTGTATTATTTATAGTACAAATGATTTTTTTTCATCACACTTTTCCCTAATGAGTCGTGAAAATGTTAACACTACATATGAAATCTTCTGTTCAGCAGTGTTTATAATCATTTGTTAAAAATTTATTAATTATTTTCCTTAAACAATATTATTTTATCTGTTTGTTTGAAAACTCACAAAAAATGACACATTTTAAACTTATCAAAATGATTACTTTCTAAAGGAGAAAGAAAAAACATAACAAATAAAGTAAAATTGATTATTACAGCTAAACCAGACATTCCAAGATACTTTCATTACACACAGAATTTGCAAAATCAAACGTCACTGAAATTTTACTGGCTCCCTGGATATAACGGAGGATATGTGCAATCATTTTACATCGAGTACAAGAAAACTGGCTCGCAAGTATGGGATCAGGTGTCGGTTGTCGAAGACTCATCTGTGCCGCTGATGAAGGCCACGGTTGACAACTTAAGCCCAGCCACGGAATATCAAGCACGGATGTTTGCAAGGAACAAAATTGGAGATTCAGATTCTACAGACAAAGTAACATTTACAATATTAGGTAAATCATGTAGGGAACAGTACGCATAATGATATTGGTGTTTGAAACAACAACTTGTTATAAGTAATACACTTATTGAATTACATTAATCTTAAAATTACACATGTTAGTAATTAAACACTTTTCTTTCAGACTGCACCCAAAGTAATACTCATCATTCAGTGTCCCAGATAGAACCAGTTGTTGGCGGAGTTGTCGGTGGAGTTGTTTTAGTTCTAATCATAGCGGCTTTGGCATACGTGCGTCTTAATAACAACTGCATAAGGAAAGGTCTGTTTAAATTGCTTTGCAAAAAAACTGGGCTTATTTCATGTGTGTGTAGTGTCTTCATAGATAAGCCACTACAGTCCGTGAAGCTTATTAGAGACGACACTTTCCAATTAGACTATATTTGTTAAGACGAGACTTCCTGTGGATGAAATATTCCATTAAAGCGAAAAGTGTTATCCCTGATTCGACTGTGCGAACTGCCCACGCTTATCTGGTATAACAGTTTACGTACATGAATTTAGCCTCATTTTTCCTGAGCATAGCTCAAAAGTTAAACATTTTACGGCATTAAATACTGTAATTACATATATCTTGTTTGCGCTTTGTAAAATTGATCATTTGAGCATGTAACTAAAATCATCTGATATATGCATTTGATAGTGATAATTAATTTTAAAAGATTAATCATCAAATCCATTATGAATTAAAGGTAAAAAAAAGCCTTGCAGTAGTTGACGAAGATGTGAGCAGCCGAAACGAACTAAACCGTGAGTTGGCCGCTTGTGGTGTAAATGTTGATTAAAACGGATTATATATTTACCTTTGAGTATGTCGAAAATGCATGTCTTATAAAATCTTAATACGATTGTGTGTTGTTATACTATGAATGCATCAATGCGTTTAAAATGTGTATTGTAAACATTAATATTTATTTATCATATTCAATTGACACTCTATTTACACGAGAGCCTATAGCAGGTTTCTTCGATGGACTTTCGTCTGTTTTAAAGTATGTATTGAAATATAATTATTATAGTTTTTGTACAAAAAATATTTTTTGAAGTTACTAATTAACATGTAACAATATGTTATATTAAGTGCATTGCAGCGCGATCCTTTGTTACTCTGATATATTTTGCGTTAAGTTATTAAAACAGGGTTCGTAAATAGCTCTTGAAATGCTAACAATCGACACCGATTCATTCAGATCTAGGCGGATGTGTTAATAAATGTACTGTAAGTGAAGATTGTTCACATTATTAAAAACTTACATCATATTTAATTTGTAAAATTCAGCGGCAATTAACAGTTAAATTTATGCGTTTAATAGATTTTTGCTGTTGAGGTTCGGAGTTTTCAAGTATTGCAAAATGTAAAATAAATTAATATTTTGATTAACTGTATAAGAAACAAACAAAATTAAAATTAGCTCTACTTAAATTAGCAGGATAAGGATAAGTGTTCCATTTATTTGTGTATAAACTTTACAAAGACGGGAAATATTGTAAGAGCGACTTTACATCAGTGTTTAGACATTATTTTAACAGCAAACCCTATCCTCTATGACATTAATATTTTTTATAATCAGAAAAGACTACATGTATTTTCACTCTATATAGTTAGCATATTTACAAACACGTGTACCTCGTTAATTTTCCATACTAAGAATGGAAACAACAGATAGGGATGATCCGGTAAACGACGTGACTACACCCTATGAGGAACTTAGAAAGTAACATATGTGATTTTCGACAAAACTAGTAACTGATATATCTATATTTACGAAATATGTATATGCTTTTCCACACATAAAGTTGTTATGAATGCTCGTTAATCACAAAACACTTATTTTTTAATTTAAATTTATACGTTATTTTATTATAGTTGAAATCATTAACATCATATATATAATATTTTAAGCACCTGGCCAAAGATGAGTGCTTTGTTTATCACTTTTTAAGCAAATTTATTCAAAAGATTTAGTCATGTGTGCCATGCGATTAGTCTGAATGTAATACATAAAGCATAACTATTATAATTACGAATAAGAGCAATGTGTTTCACACGATAGCATGCCTATTAAAGCGTATAGGATATAGTCTTTTTTAAATAGTGTATTTTTGGTTAAAAATAACAATATAACCTATAGAAAGTGTTCTTGACCAAATTCTCTTTCCATGCTTATTTGGTTTATTACATGCACATACACCTCAAATGTTTTCATGTCAAATTAAATTGCATGCATCCTGGCTATTAAGTAGTTCCACAGCAATAAGACAAGACGGCTCAAGTTATGTTCACTTGTTGTGTGTGGAACTGCAATCCATTACATTCAAGTTAAAACAAGTGCGTCTTAATGACCTGAATACATTTAATAATCATCAGGATCGACCATCTATTTAAGTTGTGGTATTGCTTCCTCCGGCAAATATGGACAAACAACGCCGTCAACACTCGCCGTTATATATTTTTGTTTGAAGGAAAGTAATTTTTTGTTAATGTTAATATTACGCATTATTATCTATTTTATATACCTATTGATTATTATTCTATACACTTAGGAACGAACGGCCTTTATATTAAAACCCAAGTGTATTAAGAATTCAGTGTTGTAGTTCGGAAAGTGTGTGTGTTTAGTTTGTTTAATTGTCTTTACTTTGTTGCATTATAATATTTTTATCACTGCATAATGTTTAATACTATGCATACAGCTATAAAGTAGAAATTCATTAGTAGTGGTCTATAAAGCACCTTGTAAGATCTTTACTGATCTTTACTGATTTACGTGGTGCTTTTGTCTGTTTCTGTCTAATTTGTGTTTAAATATCATAATTTAGAACGTCTGGCGTATATTCGTCTCTTCAAGACCCTCTGTCTCTTGACAACAGGTTAACGCATACTCGGACAATCGGGAAAAATGACATTGAAATGCGAGGTATGTTTATCCAGTCAGTATGTCAGATATTTGTGTGTATCAGATTAGATAAACGAATGCCATGTTCATATTTTAGTTTGTGAACTATATCTTTAAGTCTATTATTGCAGTCACTGTTGACAGTAGGAGTTGTGACAACTTGTATTGCCATTAACATTTACATTCATGCTTACTCTACAGGGTAATGCGCATATACTCATTTTTTCAGTGGTGTCCATCGTCTAATCAGTATCTCATTTAAATAAGGAAATAAAAGCGCTTATGTGAAACGTGCCTTTTTTATGCAAATAACTGTTTAATTCCCATGGTATAAAGTCAATTTTGATAATAAATGTTTAAATCCTGTTTCGTTCGCAGAAGAGCCAGCGTATCAAAATGAAGGGCAAATCTAATTCGGAAGAGGAACCAAGCGGTCTTCGAGGCAATAATACGGGCAAATCTAATTCGGAAGAGGAAGCAACGGTCTTCGAGGCACTGACACAACAGCATTTTACATTCTTAAAACTATGTCTTATAATTTATGTTCATCGGGACATCCGTGAAAGTACTTCATGATACGATTTACAAAAAAGGCAATGGTTTGAATGTTTAAATCATGCCTCATCATTGTTTAAATTTTTATATGAATGTATTTACATGAACAGTTTACACGTTTCTCATTAAATATTAGCACATATGGTTTTGGAATTATATAATCCGCAATAAATGTTGATGAAAACTGATTTATTGTCAAATAAGTTGCTTAATGCTCGCCAACAATTACCTGATAGATGTGAATGCTATAAAAAATCAAAGAACTGACAGTACTGATGGGACGATGCTGAAGAGGATGGATATTAAAGCATCAATTTAAGAACCAAGCTGCCTTTACCTTTATCAATGCTAAACAGCAAGGTATGCCGATTGATAAAATTTCGCTCACTCAATCTAACTGGCTCGATCTTTTACATACGTCGCCATTGTGAAGAAATTTGTCATGGTATGATAACTTAGACGAGCTGCTTCGCTGAAGCAGCATCGTCAATAAATTACACGACTGAATGGCGTATTTTATTCATACTCGGTCTGACCGTGAATTGATTTTGCAAATAAATGACAACATAACCAAAGTTAGTGGGGGTATTTACTGATTGTAATCGTTTTTTTTTGTTATATCATTAGTCGATAAGTACGAGAATACAATGCACGATTTACGTCGACATTTATCCCGTGATCTCGCAACGTAATTTCGTAATCTCGCATCGAGCTGTCGGACTTTCGACCCTCGGATTTAAAGGTAGACAACGCGAGAACAGCATGCAATACGATAATGATAAATCGTAATTTTAAGTAAAACCTTTTAAAGCTCAATTGCATCGGAAGCCTTTGGCTTATAGAGACATCCTCGAGTCTGTTTCCTGCGAAAGACCGGTACGTGGTGTCTTTGCAAAGATCTTGAGAGATTTATATCACGCCATCGCGCATCGTGTGCTCGTATTTTCAACATTTGGTTATACGAAGTCGAGAACGCGGAACACGATGAGAGCGGAGGAGATACCGTAGCGATGTCGCGATATTAATTTCACATGATGAATTTGTGCAATTGCATTGTGTCGTGATGCTTTTAATTCAAAGATTGACGATCCGAAACCATTAATGGCTTTAACGGAACACTGTGTCAGTATCAGGGTTCATAAATTATGCTCTAAGTCTTTGACCGCGTTTAACTGCATAAAGTCAGCACAATATAACTTGCCGATTCTGATTTGCGTACGTGACGTAACGTATTAATCTAAGATATATGTAGCTGACAGGCACAGAAGGACTACGTACGCCAGTAATGACATTAAAACGTATATACCAGGCACAATTCTGTCTTTGCACACTGAACTGTACTTTTTTCGACCAAAATGCACCGTGACTTAAAAAGTCAACACAACTTTTGTACTCATCGAATCATCACTTTTTCAAAAATAGAATAAGTGCTCAGGGTTTCTAGTGGACAGGGCATTGACAAACATAGTAACACAACAACTCCAAACTTGTTTTCACCAATAGTAGTCTTCGTTGAAGTTAAAATATGACACGGAAAAAAAAATCCGCCTCTCCGCTTCATGTTCATTACAAATTGAGAAGTCACGTTTGATGAACGCCATGCTGCTTCATTACTTCCATCTTTCTTAGTGTTTGTTGTTTTCGTCTCGATGAACCTTCGATTTGGCGTCGCTGTCTATCCCAAGTTTGCCATTTATCGACTTTCACAACAGCCAATACAATTATGCAAAACTTTCCCACATGTAGATCGGAATGAATATATGGAATGTTTGTATGTGGTTCAATTCATACCTTAAAGGGGCCTTTTCACAGATTTTGGCATTTTTTAACTTATTCATTAAATTCTTTATATCGATAAATGTAAACATTGGATCGTAAAAGCTCCAGTAAAAAATCAAGAATAAAATTAAAAAAAGGAAAAGAACATTGCCCGGACCAGGTTTCGAACCAATGACCACTGGAGTCCTGCCAGAGTCCTGAAGTAAAAACGCCTTAGCCTACTGAGCTATTCCGCCGAGTACACATACTAGAAGTATTTTATACCTTATATAAGCAATCTTCGTAGTTTCACAAAATTTAACGACAAAAACAAAACTCTCCAAATTATTCAATCGTTTCGCGTTGCAACGCTTTATAATTTTTAGGTTTTAAAATCGTCAAAAGATGCATATAATGGCTATATTAGACCATGGTAAATGTTCAGTATTACTGTTTCCTCACAAATATCATAACTAAAACGAAAATTTGCGAATCTGAAACAACTTTTTTCAATTTTGTCAATTTACCAAAGCGTGAAAAGATCCCTTTAAGCAAAATAGAAAACATTCTGTCTTGACCTAAATAAGTGTTAAATTATCAAGTGCAGAACAGCTTGACAAACATTTATGTGTAGCATGGCTTAAAGGGTGCAAATCGTTGGATACTACCCACAGTTCTGTGCAGCATTGTTTATACGACACTTAGCAAAAAATGTTGTGAAAATTGTATACGAGTATAAGTGTCGATTTCTGGTTTGTGTTGCGAATAACTTATGGGTAACTTATGGTTGTCGATATCGCCACCCCATTTCCGTTTTACTGCCCGTTCATAGAAACATGTTGAGCCTTTATGTCTTTTAATAATTTACCTAAATTATACATTTGTAATTTAAATGGGCCTTTTCACGTTTTGGTAAATTTACAAAATTAAAAAAAGTTGTTCCAGAATCGCAAATTTTCGCTTTAGTTATGATATTTGTGAGGAAACAGTAAAACTGAACACTTACCATGCTCTAAAATATCCACTGTATGCATCTTTTGACGATTTAAAAATCTGACAATTATAAAGCGTTGCAACGCGAAACGATTGAATAATTAGGAGAGTTCTATTGGTGTCGTTATATTTTGCGAAACTACGACGATTGCTTATATAAATATATCCCTCATTGTATGAGCACGGATGGCCGAGTGGTCTAAGTGGTTGAATTTCAAAGTTATTTATTGTTAGTGCATACAGAATTCCTAGGTCAAATACATTTGAATTACTATGAATTTATTTAATTTGAAATATCAAGTAAGCGTGATTCTAAAATGAAACGTTTTAATCTTAATGCAAGAATATGTGAACAAAAATTAAGACAAAGGTGCACGGGCTTTGTAGTATGTTTGTAACGCTATAACTCTGACCATGTTGATATGACCGGTTCTTGAATACTTGAATACTGTACAAAGGTATATGGGTACGTTGAGATCGAGACTTTGGTTTCTTAGATTTAAACGCGACTTTTCTTAATTAGCTATGTTCTTCGATCGGCGACTCTCTATCCGATTCATTATGACTACATCAGGTCCTGACCAACCTATCTGGTAGATAGAATGTTCTAGAACTTTGAAAGATATTCTGATGTTCTTAATTTAGCACTGATTGTTGCAATAGATTAACGTTTGTATGACGTAGATAATTGACCTGGTTGAAAGTATTTTATGTTTTGTGTACGAGTAACCCTTTTTCTTAAAATGTAGGCGTATTGCTTATTTAGCATTTGTGTTTAACGCTTAGACCGTAACATGTATTTATTTTGTTATCTGTTATACTCGATAATAGCTAAATATTATAATAATTTTATCCTATTTTGATTACGTGCCGTAATTATTTTTAGTGTAATAATAAAAAAATAATAGAACTAATCTATTTACACACAAAAAATGTGTTCGCCATTGTTTAAATGGTACTACAGTGGAAACAATGATAATAAATGCATATCAGCAGCAGCAGGAAAACCTGTTTATTCTTTTTCATTGACCTCAAGCACTTCAAGCGGTTATGTTCTTTAAAATTCATCTAAAAGTAAATGTAAACGCTTGAGTACAGCACAGGTGGTTAGCGTGTGGCTATGATATTAATTAGTGAAAACATCATTTTGAATGATAAATAATCATATTATAATGAAAAATTAAATTTTATGAAAAAAAATCACTATCAAATATATATATAACAAGGTATGCAACTCAAAATCACCCCAAAACGGGGTGCATCGCTTTGAACAGCCATATCTTCATCAATTGTGCAGCGATTTTCACGATCTCGGTCTTATTCAACGCAGAAATGAATTTCCTTTCTGGAAATGAATATGTCTTGAAATATTTTTTACAAATGCTGGGCCAACTTTTAAGAAATAACACGATACAAAACTCGCACGACCCAGTTGACAATGATCATGACAATGAAAATAAATGGAGTAGTACGAAAACTTTAACATTTGCTGCATATTCTAAGTGGAAAAGGGGTGACAATCTATTGTGGAATATATACAGATTTAGGAATTTCTTTAATCGAAATCATGTATGCATAACGGCCTGGCAATACATGCGAATTTCCAGATTAATGAAGCTGTACAACGTTTTCCATACAGTTTTGTTGAATATCCGACCAGTAGCTACTGAGAATTATGCCCGACAAGCAAGTCAATTTATTACGCTATGTGTTGTTTCCGAAGATCCTCAATTCCAAATGTCACGTGGAAAAGTTGAGCAACGCGGTATCTTCGGAGGCTTCCTTCAAATTTCCTAGAATATCAGACAGTAGTTTTGATAACTAGTCCACGAATGCAAGAACGAGGGACAGAAAGATTAGCTGTCAGATACAAAAAACGGATTGACATTGTGGTTACAAGTGTGCGACATTGTGGTTACAAGTGTGCTCAAAAGAACAATTACTAAAATGAATACTTCTTCATTCTAATTTATAATGTAAAACATTATAGTGAGTTCATTCATGGATTTGCATTCAGCAATAATGTCGTATTTGAGGAAATAATGTTTGCGTTTGCGGCAGCTTACAAAGATATAACAAAATTAGTGAGTCATACAAACAAAACGCGCTTTTATTTAATTCATTTTTTGATTTGTTGAATAGTATTCAAACGTGTTGACTTCGCCGTATTTTTCAGGTTCTGATATAGATTTACTGGGTGTTAACCTTCATTGGTTCCCCATTGCATAAGCAGTGAATACAGCGCGAAACCAATATATGTTAAATGCAATGTGGTTGTAAACGTTAGCTTCAATTCTGGAGTTTTCGTTGTTTTTTGTGTGTGTAAGTGTGATTATTTCAAGTGACAATCATAAATTAAAGTGTATAAATATATTATAATTCTTATAAGCATTTTAAAGTGTCGCGTTTCTTTATTTTAATACATTTATTGTTGTTCCAAGATCAACAAAAAGATGTCGTCTTGGATTGGAAATTAACATTGAACGAATGGTTTTAATTGTACAATACCATTGACTTATTGCTGTTGGTTACTTGACGAACTCCAATTATAATTTCTTCCACACACTAAGCAGCTTCATGTTTTATTCCTTGCAAAATGTTAGCGTTCTATTTGTTTGCTAGTATTTTTGGTTCAGTATTTATTACATAAAGTAGTACATGTACTCCAGAATATATAGAATGGACTGGAGGCTTAGTGTTGTGACTTGGTTTTTGGATCTATGATTACAGAAGGTACAAGGCTTTGTTATCCAGGTTTTTTGTTCCCACTTTTTGGGAAGATAGCCCATGGCTATGGAATTGGGAATTTTATCGGCATTTTCATGAAATTTCCCAAATAAATTCAGTAGCCTTTTTTTCACACAAAAAGTCCACTGATTAGGGAAATACTTAATTTGATATAACTCTTTATAATCATTCAAATTAAAAGAACAAAATCATATAATACTTTGTTAGATGTAATTGAATTAAAATTGAGATAAAATACGCATTAGACACTTCTTTCTATAAAAAAAATATTTTATTTTATTTTGGGGAAATTTGGATTTTTTTTACACATTTTGGGAAAAAAGTATACTTTTTGGGATTGGGAACATAGCCGAATTTCGGCTATAAAATCGGGCCAAAACAAACCCTGTGTTATCAGACTATTAGGTTATCTTGTCATTATAACTCTAAAGAGTGTGTGAATTAACAGTATCTAAAATATAAGGGATATTGACCAATGACAACACTAAAAACTAATGTTAGACACACTATACTATTTCACTATATCAATACATTTTTCATGTCTTTTTCAGATTTTCAAAATGCTGCCATACTGTTCAAATGGAACAGATTTGACCGAAGTGTGGATTGACAGTGGACTCAACCAATGTCTGATTGACACTATAATTGTCTCAGTTCTGTTCCTAATAATTGTAATCTTCGGCTGTCTGCAATGTTCCATGTACCGCAAATATGCCACCAGCCTAGAGGAGAAATACATCAACACCAACCTGGGCTCAGTTTTACAGATATTTCTAACAGTTATAAGGATTATGGAATCATTATCTCACATTGTAATGACGGATATGATGAAAATAAGAGGTGGCGTCGTGGGGTATGATATCTTGATTTTCTTATGCCTTCTGGTTGCGTGGTCTGCAAGTTTGAGGATCTTGGCTCTGGAACGTAAGAAGCTGCTTCCGACTGTCTCCTCTTCGAGGCATGGCCTGGTACTTCTGGTTTTCTGGACCCTTTCTTTCCTGTGGGAGAACCTGGCCTTTGTTAGCTGGTGGAGTCATCAGTACTGGTGGTATTTGAAAGGGTGAGGATATAGTTATAAATCCTTGAACTGTTAATAATTCATGATAATTGATCGAGTCATCAGTATGTCTGAACTTTTGAAGTGTAGAAATAAATGAGAATTTTGCTGTTAATATTTTGTAAAGACCTTTATATTAAATGTCCAACCTTAGTCCAGTTCATATCTGTAACTAAAGCCTTAAAAGTCTTATAAGAAACCACAATCAGCTTAACAGCAGTATAGTGAAAGTAGTAAAACATACTTTACATTTCAATTGCAACAATATTTGTCAAATATAGTAAAGATAAAATATTGTGAATTCATGCTCTGTCTCTGTTTTTGGCAAGTAAACATTTCTTTTTCCTTGTGATGCATGACTGCCAGTATTAAGGTAGCGTACCCATAATGATTTCCCGCGATATCTTTGAAGATTGAAGAGCCTGTGTAAAGTTGCCGTGGCCAAGTGGTTAAGGCGATAGACTTAAAATCTTTTGGGATTTTCCCGCGCAGGTTCTAATCCTGCCCGACAACGCATACTTTTTGCAACGCGTTTTATTTCTTTTCTAATGTAATTTGATTTAATATAGCATATAAGCTATGTTTGTTGTTAAATATATGGCAATTTTTAGCTCGACTATTTTATATGAAATATATATAGTGGAGCTATCCTACTCACCCCGGCGTCTGCGTTAGCGTTAGCGTCTGCGTGCAAATGTTTAAGTTTTCATACTACCCCAAATATTTTCTTTCTCCCTTCACATATTGCTGTCATATTTTGCATACTTGTTCACCAACATGACCCCAACCTATAAACAAGAGCCGACAACTCTATCAAGCATTTTGTCATAATTATGGCCCCTTTTCCACTTAGAATATGCAGCAAATGTTAAAGTTTTCGTACTACCCCATTTATTTTCATTGTCCCTTGACATATTGCTTTTATATTTTGCATACTTGTTTACCAACATCACCCCAACCTATAAACAAGAGCAGACAACTCTATCAAGCATTTTGTCATAATTATTGCCCCTTTTATACTTAGAATATGCATATTATTGATAAATCTATGTTAAAGTTTGCGTAATACCCCAAATATTTCATATATTCTTAGACATATTGCTTTTATATCTTTACTGTATCTGTACACACCAACTGCATGCCCATATTTGGAAATCTGGATGAATTATGGAACTTTCATATACCCAAGGGGTGCAAATAAACGGGACAAAAGCTGAGCGTGGGGGTGGTTTTGAAAAAATCAGTATATTTTTAGCTCGACTATTATATATGAAATATATATAGTGGAGCTATCAAACTCACCCTGGCGTCGGCGTTCCCGATAGCGTTAGCTAGCCTGCAAATGTTAAAGTTTGCGTACCACCCCAAATATTTCCTATGTCATTTGACATATTGCTTTTATATTTTGCATACTTCTTGACCAACATGACCCCAATCTATAAGCAAGAGCAGACAACTGTATCAAGCATTTTGACAGAATTATTGCCGCTTTTATACTTAGAAAATATTTGAGGTGGTACGCAAACTTTAACATAGATTTGCATTTTCTATGTCCTTTGACATATTGCTTTCATATTTTGCATACTTCTTTACCAACATGATCCCAATCTATAAACAAGAGCAGACAACTGTATCAAGCATTTTGACAGAATTATGGCCCTTTTTAGACTTAGATAATTGAGCATTTTGCTTAAATTGCCATAACTTCTTTATTTATGATCACATTTGATTCATACTTTGACAAAACAACACTTACCTGACATACCACAATACACTCCACCCAAACCATCCGGGTGATCCACCATGCCCCACCCCATATTTTTTCCTTATTTTTGAAAGATCATCTATTAAATGATCACACACCCACATTATACCCCCCCCCCTCTCCATGATGGCTTACTTTATACTGTCAAGCACTCGAATAGTCGAGCGCGCTGTCCTTTGACCGATCTTGTTTTTAAAAAGCACGGAAAGCCTACCTAAAATTTTGCATGTAGTTCAGTGAAATGATGCTGATAAAGAAAAAAATACATTAGATTATATTTGGAAAGGTGCCAATTATGGGTGCGCTACTTTAAGACAACAGTCTCTTGGGTAAGCTTCTACACAACAGAACTACAACATTGGAACTCATTCTTCATTGCAGTGTTAATCACTGATATAGAAATGTTTACACTCATTTATCTCGGGTTTCATACTTATAATTTCAGAGCAGAGGATTATGGAGAATTTGCATTGTGGCTGATTCGATACCTGTCCACTGGAGCTCTGTTTGTTCTGGGGTTTAAAGCACCAGGCCTTCCCAACAATAGGTACAAGGCACTGATTGACAGCAGGGAAGAAACGAAAGACAAGGTACCATAAAAGTGTTATTGAAAATCAAGATTTTCATATTTAAAACAATCTTTTTCAACATAAAAATTAATATTGAAGTTTTTTTATTGCAAATGCATTCATATTTCTTATATATTAATTTTCCAAATAGTAGTAATGTAACACAATCACTGAACTTTGCTTATTCTATGTTACACAGTTTATGGGATTTGAGCTGGTTCCTTCAAAAATTGGATATATGCTGTATGCTGTAAGAGATATCCATGGTCAGCCTTTTGCATTTGCTCAGTCTTGCTTAGTTGCCATAAGTTTCCCTGTCTGCTGACAGCGATTTTCCTCCTTCTTTATTAAGTACCGGTAAACGGCACTTTCCCAATTACGAAAAAAATACAAATTTCCCAATTGCTGTCCTTAAATTCCCAATTAAAGGTAAAAAAAAAAAAAAAAAAAAAAAAAAAAATTTTTTTTTTTTTTTTTTTTTTTTTTAAGCAACATTTAGTTAGTTTCCCTTTGCAGCTCTATAGCTTGAACCTAGGTTTATATAATATTAACAGCTTGAAAACACTTGGTTATCAATTTTAAAGTATTTGGGAGCAAATAATCAAATACACCAATTTCCCAATTTGAGGTTTTCACGACTCGATTTTTCCCAATTTTGATGTTTTCACGACTCGATTTTTCCCAATTGGACCGGTACGGGTACTTTTCCCAATTGGACAAGGAAAATCGCTGGCTGATAAGACCATGAAACCTTGCATGACGTTATAGTGGACAGTTGAGCTAATGACCATACCAGACTGTGTGGACACACAGGCTGGTCTTGATCAATAATAGCCGCATATGCCATACAGCAATTTTTTTGCCCAATTGGGAAAAGTACCTGAACCAGCCCAATTGGGAAAATTGTGCGCAAAAAAACCTGACATTGGGAAAATTTGCTTTGTTAAGTCTTCATATAGGGAAATTGGTGTATTTGATTTTTTGCTCCCAAATACTTTAAAAATGATAACTAATTGTTGTCAAGTTGTCAATACTATATTTACTTAGGTTCAAGCCATAGAGCTGCATAGGGAAACTAACAAAATGTTGCACTTAATTTTAAAAAATAAATATTTATTTTAGAAACCTTCTATTTGAAATTTTTGACAGCAATTGGAAAATTTGTAGTTTTTTTCTCATTCGGAAAGTGCGGTTTTCTGGTACTTTATAAAGTGGGAAAAAAATCGCTGGTTGTAAGACCTATGTTCCCATGACGCAGCTTATTTGTCATCCAGAAAGCTAGCACGGGTGGGAAGAAGGCTGAGTCAACATGGAGCAATGTGTTTGTGAAACTGAAGATGATGATGC
Source organism: Dreissena polymorpha (assembly GCF_020536995.1). Taxonomy (NCBI): domain Eukaryota; kingdom Metazoa; phylum Mollusca; class Bivalvia; order Myida; family Dreissenidae; genus Dreissena; species Dreissena polymorpha. The sequence goes on from NC_068367.1 coordinate 12,531,173, forward strand.
CATATGTGTGGCCGAAAGGAAGCTGCTGGCGTCAATGGATCGTCGTTGCGTGTCTGGTACTTCTTGCCGCAGGGCGGGGCCTAACATTGCTGGTGCCTATCTATAACAAGAATATTGGTATGTATCAAGTTTTCGAGTTGGAAAGCTCTTCCCTGAACATGGAACAATAAATAGAAACTGTGCATATAGCAGGCTGAAATGGAGACATAGAGATTTTATTTGGGATGAGTATTGTCATGATCAAGGTAAACTAAAATAAGAAAAGCAGCAAAGAGTTGGTTTCTGGTCAATAGCTTTAGTTTGCATTCGCCAATCTCAACAAAACTTAGTATACAGCAAGCTTGCTTACAAGGAGGCTTTGTTATGATTCATCATTGTACTTGGGGATTGTCAGGTAAAGGTCAAGTTTCTACTTAAATAAGAAAAATAACTTATGCTCAAAACTTAAGTTGGAGGTGTCGCACTAAAATGTAATGTTTAGGGAGCTTAATTTAATTGCATGAGACCTATATTGCATTTCTGTCTAGTGAGATCAAGGTCATTGACATTGGTAATAAAATGGTTTTGGGTTTATAACTTTAGTAAGTGTATTGCACTGTAATTTTGTTTGTTGGTTTCTTATACACAGACCTAGTATGGAGGTTCATTACTGGCCAGCAGTATTAATGTCAATGTCGCTGTTACTAAGATATACAAAACAGGGTTTCTGCTCTATAACTTGAGCTGGAGAAATTGTGCTTAAGTTCTGAGTTGGTAGCTGGCATGAAAACTTGGGATTCCATATTTGACCAGTTAGGTCAAGATCAAGTTCACTGTGTGTAAATAAAGAAAACTGTTACCTCTCAGTACTGAGTAGATTCTGTCTGTAGTGGGTATTTTTCTGGCATTTTCTTTGTTGGCAGCTTACATGTAGATCTAAATTAGTTAAGAATGCATTTTGATCTAGGTGGATTAGCGATTAAGATCATGAGGACTTCAAAAAGAAAAAAGCTGTTTTCTGCTCAATATGTTGAGTTAGATGGAGTTATCTTAGATTTAAATTGTGTAGGTATGAAGCTTACTGTTACATACAACCTTTACTTGGAATTGCACTATTATTTAAATTAAATTAATAATTTAAAATTTAAAACCTGGTTTCATTGAATTGCCATGTTTATTGTTTCATGTTGTGTCTGGTCTTTGCAGTGAACAGTTTAACATCTGACCGGTCAGCAGACGACAATGTTGATGTTAACAAGAGTCTGGTAGTCCGCTGGGATTTCATCTGTGTCTACTGCTTGCTGCTATTCTTTAAAGGAAGCAGTGGAGGTAAGAATAAGGGTATCACGTTTACAGATTTTTCTAAACGTTTAAAAGAAATTAAATAAACGAAACGATACCGTTTAAACAGTATCCCTATGTCAGTTTAAAAAGTCTCAGTAACATCATATTTCCAAACTTAATATATTAATTATTTCCAGAAGTAATATTCAGTGCATATCCCATTCGCGCAATGACGTCATATTAAAATCATAAAATATTATCAAACAGACCATCCGTATTTCCACATGTGTATTCGTCATTCTATAAAAACAATTTCAAGAACATCGAACATATTGTAAAATCGATGAATAATACTGTTTCCGAAAACGAAACTCCAAACAATGCATGTATTTTGCACATGAAATACAATGTGCGTATATATTCCCCTCCCCCCTCCAAAAAAACAAAATAATGAAAAACCAGTTAACTAGCAAATATGTAATTAATATATAATTTGATTAAAATATTGCTTTTCAACATGCTACCGTAGTGTTTTAGTTTGCTAATCAAGGACTAAAATATTTCAAGATGGCGGCATATGCACTGTTCCCTTGCCAAGTTGTTAGATTTTGGGAAAGTAGCGAAGATTTTCCGATAGTTTCCGTTCATGTCTGTGCCATCCGGTAACCAATCATAAATAAATTACTGCCGAATTAGCTAGCCCGGATTAACTGCGAGTACCCGGATTGTGCAGTTCGTTATCAATATACTTTGTCGGCTATGTTATTTGCACCCCAATATTGACTGTCGTGGTAAACGTTTTTGAGCAAAACACGAAACGTGACCATTTAAACGTTTTAACGTGATACCATTAGGTAAGAATGGAATGGAGTTTTCATTGCTACTATTATATATTGAAAAGGTTCAGCTGGTCAGCTTTTGGTTTGAAAAATGTTTCTAAATGAATTAAATATTTCACAATGTTCAAAAACAGCACAAAAAATGCCTTCTGCTTCAGAATTATGCCATGGTAGAGATGAGTTTGTCAGAACTACAACCATGGTCAATTTAATATACAGATAAAATTTCGAAATTTGGGTTCATGCATAAACCTTGTTTTGATATGTTTTGATGGATATTACTTTTGAATGTCTGCCAAGTTGAATTGGTTCAAATGGCATGAAGTTATTTTATATATTTTATCATACCACCGCATTGATATCTGCCTGATATAACGCTGCCTGCTTAATTTTTTTATATCGTGGTCAACAGGAAGTTCTTATATTAGTCATGTGTGGAGGATGGACATATTTTTAGGAATCAACTATAAAATGATAATTTTTAGTAAAATCAAATCAGATTCAACAAAACAAACAATTTGATACCAAGATGTAATATATTTTAAACACAAAATGCAACACAAACTGCAAAAATATTTTTTTTTACAAATATTCAAGGCGCGTGCTCATGACGTCATTATTAACATGGAAAACGACAAAAGTCATATTCTTTCCCACTAAAACTGCAGCTTTTAAGCGATTTTTTAATTATATCAGGCTCGGCACGAATAAAATAACCGCTCAGAAAGCCTCTCTGTTATGTGATTCTAAGCCTTGCCTGATATATTACAAAAATGTCAGTCAGTAACCTGTTATTCTCTATATATATAATATTGGACTGTTCACAGTTTCAAATAAGTTTTTTCTCAAGTGGCTCAGGATGCACTAAAAATAAGTGTGTAAATTAACTGACAGCCTTAATATGACGAAAATATTCATAAAACAGCGAAAAATCCACAAAAATAAACACAATTTTTGTTCTCTGGATTCCTGAGCAACATGCAGACTTTCAAACAATTTTTTTTCTCCTAGGTGGCTCTGGATTCCTGAGCAACATGCAGACTTTCCTGTGGATTCCTGTCCAGCAGTACACAACTAGAAGGATTCAAGTGAAACTGTTTGGACACCTGCACAAGTATGAAGATATTTATTTTCTGTTTTTTTTACATGTTAAAAGAACACTTACCAAGTAAAGCTCTGTCCCATTACATTTGAAATCCATGCAGGAAAGTATCAAAATGTTTTGCTGAAATCTTTCTAATATAAGGAATAGACCAAAAGTGACTATTTGTTCAAATACAAAATTACTGATAGAGATCATAAGTTTAATACATGAGCCTTTAAAAGAACTATTATAATAGTCATGTTTGCTTTCAATAAAAATCTTGTGGTTGTTAATTGTTTATCAATTTTTAATCAGAAAAAATGTCTTTGTATGTATTTACCAATTTATTTTACATGTACAACTAAAGAGAACATATATCTTAACACTAAGTACTTGCTCTACTTACCAAACAGAGTGGAGAATGTTTCAAAAACCTAAGACTTGATGCAATCATCTTAAAAAATAGATTTACATAAAAGTAGATAAGAAGGACAACGTTCTTACTCTAAGATAGCTTTATTATGCTTAGAATTGTGCCTTTAATTCATTTATGGTATTCATCCAGCACTCCTTATTAAAAACAATTAATTGTGAAATTTGCAACAAGAGAATCATGTTTTAGATTGAATAGTAATTGTCTGAGAACAGTTTGGTGAATACAGGCAGATAATTTTTCCCACAGAATTTGAGAAAGACCCATAGAAATGCAGAGAACAGGGGATATATAGACCTATGAAATAGAAATTCTCAACGGACCATTCCGTAAAACTATTTTATAGGCGTAATAGCTCTATTTCAAATACAATGATCAGTGTCATGAGAAAATGAGTATTCCGATAGCCTGGTAGGTAGCTACCCTGTCCGCCATAAAGTCCCCAGTAGCTACCCTGTCCGCTATAAAGTCACCAGTAGCTACCCTGTCCGCTATAAAGTCACCAGTAGCTACCCTGTCCGCTATAAAGTCACCAATAGCTACCCTATCAGCTATAAAGTCACCAGTAGCTACCCTGTCCGCTATAAAGTCACCAGTAGCTACCCTGTCCGCTATAAAGTCACCAGTAGCTACCCTGTCCGCTATAAAGTCACCAAGCTACCCTGTCGGCTATAAAGTCACCAGTAGCTACCCTGTCAGCTATAAAGTCACCAGTAGCTACCCTGTCAGCTATAAAGTCACCAGTAGCTACCCTGTCCGCTATAAAGTCACCAGTAGCTACCCTGTCCGCTATAAAGTCACCAGTAGCTACCGTGTCCTCTATAAAGTCACCAGTAGCTACCCTGTCCGCTATAAAGTCACCAGTAGCTACCCTGTCCTCTATAAAGTCACCAGTAGCTACCATGTCCACTATAAAGTCACCAGTAGCTACCCTGTCTGCTCTTAAGTCACCAGTAGCTACCCTGTCGACTATAAAGTCACCAGTAGCTACCCTGTCGGTTATAAAGTCACCAGTAGCTACCCTGTCCACTATAAAGTCACCAGTAGCTACCCTGTCTGCTATAAAGTCACCAGTAGCTACCCTGTCGGTTATAAAGTCACCAGAAGCTACCCTGTCCGCTACAAAGTCACCAGTAGCTACCCTGTCCACTATAAAGTCACCAGTAGCTACCCTGTCTGCTCTAAAGTCACCAGTACATGTAGCTACCCTTTCCGCTATAAAGTCACCAGTAGCTTCCTTGTCCGCTATAAAGCCACCAGTAGCTACCCTGTCTGCTTTAAAGTCACAAGTAGCTACCCTGTCCGCTCTAAAGTCACCAGATGCTACCCTGTCCGCTATAAAGTCACCAATAGCTACCCTGTCCAATATAAAGTCACCAGTAGCTACCCTGTCTGCTCTAAAGTCAACAGTACATGTAGCTACCCTGTCCGCTATAAAGTCACCAGTAGCTTCCCTGTCCGCCATAAAGCCACCAGTAGCTACCCTGTCTGCTTTAAAGTCACCAGTAGCTACCCTGTCCGCTCTAAAGTCACCACATGCTACCCTGTCTGCTCTAAAGTCACCAGTAGCTACCCTGTCTGCTCTAAAGTCACCAGTAGCTACCCTGTCTTCTCTAAAGTCACCAGTAGCTACCCTGTCCGCTATAAAATCACCAGTAGCTACCCTGTCTGCTCTTAAATCACCAGTAGCTACCTTGTCCGCTATAAAGTCACCAGTAGCTACCCTGTCCGCTATAAAGTCACCAGTAGCTACCCTGTCAGCTATAAAGTCACCAGTTGCTACCCTGTCTGCTCTAAAGTCACCAGTAGCTATGCTGTCTGCTATAAAGTCACCAGTAGCGAAACTGTCTGCTATAAAGTCACCAGTAGCTACCCTGTCTGCTCTAACATCACCAGTAGCTACCCTGTCCGCTATAAAGTCACCAGTAGCTACCCTGTCCGCTATAAAGTCACCATTAGCTACCCTGTCTGCTCTAATGTCACCTGTAGCTACCCTGTCCGCTATAAAGTCACTTGTAGCTACCCTGTCTGCTCTTAAGTCACCAGTAGCTACCCTGTCGGCCATAAAGTCACCAGTAGCTACCCTGTCCACTATAAAGTCACAAGTAGCTACCCTGTCCCCTATAAAGTCACCAGTAGCTACCCTGTTTGCTATAAAGTCACCAGTAGCTACCCTGTCCGCTATAAAGTCACCAGTAGCTACCCTGTCAGATATAAAGTCACCAGTAGCTACCCTGTCCGCTTTTAAATCACCAGTAGCTACCCTGTCCGCTATAAAGTCACCAATAGCTACCCTGTCTGCTCTAAAGTCACCAGTAGCTACCCTGTCTTCTCTAAAGTCACCAGTAGCTACCCTGTCAGCTCTAAAGTTACCAGTAGCTACCCTGTCCGCTATAAAGTCACCAGTAGCTGCCCTGTCCGCTATAAAGTCACAAGTAGCTACCCTGTCCGCTATAAAGTCACCAGTAGCTACCCTGTCTGCTCTAACATCACCAGTAGCTACCCTGTCCGCTATAAAGTCACCAGTAGCTACCCTGTCTTCTCTAAAGTCACCAGTAGCTACCCTGTCTGCTCTAAAGTCACCAGTAGCTACCCTGTCTTCTCTAAAGTCACCAGTAGCTACCCTGTCAGCTCTAAAGTTACCAGTAGCTACCCTGTCCGCTATAAAGTCACCAGTAGCTGCCCTGTCCGCTATAAAGTCACCAGTAGCTGCCCTGTCCGCTATAAAGTCACCAGTAGCTACCCTGTCTGCTCTATCATCACCAGTAGCTACCCTGTCCGCTATAAAGTCACCAGTAGCTACCCTGTCTGCTATAAAGTCACCATTAGCTACCCTGTCTGCTCTAATGTCACCTGTAGCTACCCTGTCCGCTATAAAGTCACCTGTAGCTACCCTGTCTGCTCTTAAGTCACCAGTAGCTACCCTGTCGGCCATAAAGTCACCAGTAGCTACCCTGTCCACTATTAAGTCACAAGTAGCTACCCTGTCCCCTATAAAGTCACCAGTAGCTGCCCTGTCTGCTATAAAGTCACCAGTAGCTATCCTGTCCGCTATAAAGTCACCAGTAGCTACCCTGTCAGCTATAAAGTCACCAGTAGCTACCCTGTCCGCTCTTAAGTCACCAGTTGCTACCCTGTCCGCTATAAAGTCACCAATAGCTACCCTGTCTGCTCTAAAGTCACCAGTAGCTACCCTGTCAGCTCTAAAGTTACCAGTAGCTACCCTGTCCGCTATAAAGTCACCAGTAGCTGCCCTGTCTGCTATAAAGTCACAAGTAGCTACCCTGTCCCCTATAAAGTCACCAGTAGCTGCCCTGTCTGCTATAAAGTCACCAGTAGCTATCCTGTCCGCTATAAAGTCACCAGTAGCTACCCTGTCAGCTATAAAGTCACCAGTAGCTACCCTGTCCGCTCTTAAGTCACCAGTTGCTACCCTGTCCGCTATAAAGTCACCAATAGCTACCCTGTCTTCTCTAAAGTCACCAGTAGCTACCCTGTCAGCTCTAAAGTTACCAGTAGCTACCCTGTCCGCTATAAAGTCACCAGTAGCTGCCCTGTCTGCTATAAAGTCACAAGTAGCTACCCTGTCCGCTATAAAGTCACCAGTAGCTACACTGTTCGCTATAAAGTCACCAGTAGCTACCCTGTCCGCTATAAAGTCACCAGTAGCTACCCTGTCTGCTATAAAGTCACCAGTAGCTACCCTGTCCTCTATAAAACACCAGTAGCTACCCTTTCTGCTATTAAGTCACCAGTAGCTACCCTGTCCTCTATAAAATCACCAGTAGCTACCCTGTCCTCTATAAAGTCACCAGTTGCTACCCTGTCTGCTCTAAAGTCACCAGTAGCTACCCTGTCCTCTATAAAGTCACCAGTAACTACCCTATCAGCTCTAAAGTCACCAGTACATGTAGCTACCCTTTCTGCTATTAAGTCACCAGTAGCTACCCTTTCTGCTATTAAGTCACCAGTAGCTACCCTTTCTGCTATTAAGTCACCAGTAGCTACCCTGTCTGATCTAAAGTCACCAGTAGCTACCCTGTCCGCTCTAAAGTCACGCAAGGTTTGGTTGTCTCATGAGCAGACATCATGACTTCTCATCAGAGTATAGGCATGCAGGAACATATCTGGAGCATCGACATATTGATATGTCTTAAGGCCCATTTTGACTTGTCGTGTCTCCAATAGTTTCACTCTCAACAGTTGTTTTGTGTTTCAGCCTTTCTCTGGGCTGGCACCTGAAAAGGAAGACTGGAGAAGTTCTCAGGGTAGTGGACCGTGGAACCAACAGTTTGAATAACTTGCTCAAGTAAAAACATCAGTGCCTGCCTCTCACATATTGAAGTGAATCAGCTTCCAGTACCCAACATTGTTATCCCCTACTGGTGAAAACGGAGGGGACTTATGGTTTGCACTCCGTCTGTCAGTCAGTCAGTCTGTCTGTCACACTTTTCTGGATCCTGCGATAACTTAAAAAGTTCTTCATATTTTTTCATGAAACTTGAAACATGGATAGATGGCAATATGGAGATAATGCATGTAATTTCATTTTGTTCCTACGTCAAGAATTCTGGTTGCTATGGCAACAAATATAAAAATAATAATAAAAAAAAATATTCTGACAATTGTTGAGTTTCACCAGTAGGGGACAATATTGCTTGGCAATCTCTTGTTGTATATGAGAAGCTAATTTGATTGTCCCCTATAGTTTGCGCTGTCTGTCAGTCTGTCACACTTTTCAGGATCCTGCAATAACTTAAAAAGTTCTTCATATTTTTTTATGAAACTTGAAATATGGACAGATGGCAATATAGAGATTATGCACTTCATTACATTTTGTTCCTATGTCAAGAATTCTGGTTGCTATGGCAACAAATAGACTAGAAACATTGCTAATAATGGTGGATCCTGCGATAACTTTAAAAGTTCTTCAAATTTGTTCATGAAACTTCAAACATGGATAGATGGCAATATGGAGATTATGCACGTCATTTCGTTTTGTTCCTACGTCAAGACTTTTGGTTGCTATGGGGACTTGTATTGCTCGGCAATAGTCTTGTTGATTATGTTTAATAATGGGAAATTGAAGCTCCATTGTCAGAAGAGAAATTCTTGTTACTTACCACTTGTCTATTTTTTGAGAAAATGGAATTAATGCCAATACAAGACATACAGCACAACACTGAACATAAAGGAGAATCAAACTGGGCTGATTACTTGAAACTGCTTGCAAAGCATGAAGTTTTTAAACCTGTCCTCTGGGCCCCTTACGTCAGATTAAGTCCCGTACTAAGTTAACTAGGATGTGTACAAGAGTAATATAATTTCAGACTTTTTTTTCGGTTTAAATAACAGTAATACTTTTGTTTGGGCCAGTGCATTCAAAATGTTAATTTCCAGTCTCGACAGATACTGTCAATGGTCCAAAATTCATTAACCTTCTTTGAATGTGACCCTTTTGTTTTCATCATTCCTGAAGCAAGATTTAGACCATTCAAACTTAACCTGTGTATGAAACGTTTCATTTAATTAATTGAATCGGAATTAATTAAAAATGACTGAGGTTACGAAATGTAAATGATCAACGATATTTGACCCGCGTCATGCTTAAATGTGTCATATGCCATATACAGTACACGTTTTCGCAGACAATCCTGAACCAATGGAGTCTGGTCAGGAGTGACGCCGTCGGCTACAAAATCACACAAGGTTCTGTGATCTCAGTAGTGGACAGGGAAGCTTTTACCAGACTGTGAAAATGGACTTGTCAGGAGCTTCACTGCTTGCATATGGCATTAGACCCTTTTTTGCATGATGCGGATCTCTTAGTTTCACACTCAACTATTTTCTTGTCTTGTTTTTTCAGCTATGTGGTGTTCCAGATCATGCCAACTATAGTTGACATAATAATTGCAGTGATCTACTTTGTCACTGTCTTCAACTACATATTTGGGCTGGTCGTGTTCGTAGCTATGGCCGCATACCTTGGTAAGTCAGCTGCATTTCTCATACAATCTCTCTTCTCCAACAGCCAGGGCTAAAATCCACATAACCACATAGGAAACTCTTAACCTTGATCATATTAAAGTGAGAATTTGATGTGCAATATATCTTAAGGGAAATCAAGTTTTGTATTCAGTAAGATTTGAAGCATATTTTGATACTTCAGCAGAATAAAAAAAACGTTAAATTTTTTTAGCTCACCTGTCACAAAGTGACATGGTGAGCTTATGTGACCGTGTGATGTCCAGCGTGTGTGCGTGCGTGTGTGCGTGCGTCCGTCGACAATTTGTTTTTGTAGACAGTAGAGGTCACAGTTTTCATCCAATCTTTATGAAATTTGGTCAGAATGTTCATCTTGATGAAATCTGGGTTGGGATTGTATTTGGGTCATCTTGGGTCAAAAACTAGGTCACTAGGTAAAAAACAAGGTCACATAATTGGTCAAATAATAGAAAAATCTTGTGTAGACAATAGAGGTCGAGGTTTTCATCCAATCTTTATGAAATTTGGTCAGAATGTTTATCTTGATGAAATCTGGGTTGGGATTGCATTTGGGTCATCTTGGGTCAAAAACTAGGTCACTAGGTAAAAAACAAGGTCACATAATTGGTCAAATAATAGACAAATCTTGTGTAGACAATAGAGGTCAAGGTTTTCATTCAATCTTTATGAAATTTGGTCAGAATGTTTATCTTGATGAAATCTGGGTTGGGATTGCATTTGGGTCATCTTGGGTCAAAAATTAGGTCACTAGGTAAAAAACAAGGTCACATAATAGAAAAACCTTGTGTAGACATTAGAGGTCACAGTTTTCATCCAATCCTTATGAAATTTGGTCAGAATGATTATCTTGTTGAAATCTGGGTTGGGATAGTAGGGTCATCTGGGGTCGAAAACTAGGTCACTAGGTCAAAAACTAGGTCAAACAATAAAAAAAACGTGTGTAGACAGTAGAGGTCACAGTTTTCATCCAATCTTTAAGAAATTTGGTCAGATTGTTACTCTTTATAAAATCTGGGTTGGGATTGTATTTGGGTCATCTGGGGTCAAAAACTAGGTCACTAGGTCAAAAACTAGGTCAAACAATAGAAAAACCTTGTGTAGACAATAGAGGTCGCAGTTTTCATCCAATCTTTATGGAATTTGGTCAGAATATTTATCATGATGAAATCTGGGTTGGGAATGTATTTGGGTCATCTGGGATCAAAAACTAGGTCACTAGGTCAAATAATCGATAAATCATCAATAATTTGTTTGTGTAGACAGTAGAGGTCACAGTTTTTATCCAATGTTTATGAAATTTGGTCAGAATGTTTATCTTGATGAAATCTGGGTTTGGATTGTATTTGGGTCATCTGGGGTCAAAAACTAGGTCACTAGGTAATATAATAGAAAAACCTTGTGTAGACAATAGAGGTCACAGTTTTCATCCAATCTTTATAAAATTTGATCAGAATGTTTATCTTGATGAAATCCGGGTTGGAATTGTATTTGGGTCACCTGGGGTCAAAAACTAGGTTACTTGGTCAAATAATAGAAAAACCTTGTGTAGACAATAGAGGTCACAGTTTTCATCTAATCTTTATGAAATTTGGTCAGAATGTTTATCTTAATGAAATCTGGATTGGGATTGTATTTGGTTAGTCAGGTGAGTGATTCAGGGCCATCATGGCCCTCTTGTATTATTTACTGGCTACATACTCACAAAGAAAACGAAAGTAGGTGTTTTTAAATACTTTAAGTTTTTATATGGCATGTTAAAAAAATATTTTTGGGGCAAGGTATTATGATGTATCCTTTGTAGCTGTTACCATATTCATCACGGAATGGAGGACCAAGTACCGACGTGATATGAATACTTTGGACAATGAAACAAATGCAAAGGCTGTGGACTCACTCCTGAACTTTGAAACAGTATGTACATTTTTCTGGCTATAAGTGTGATCAGAAATTGTTACAAAGAAAATGAATATACACATTTCAGAAAAATGCACATGTGATTACACATTTAAATGAATTAAAAAAATGAAAAAAATAATAAAAATAATGTATGTTTGAAATTATTGTATATATTTCTTACAGGCATATTCATGTTTCGAAATGCAAAAAAAAGTAAGTTTTTTTTTTAATCAACAGTAATATTTGAGGTTTTGTGAAATATATAATTTAAAAATAAATAATAATGTCTAGTAAAATACTGAAATCATAAGAATATTGTACTTTACCCTTGAAGTTGATAGTTATTTGTAATGATTTCCTGATATTGTTGTTGCCTTTAGGTAAAATATTATGGAGCTTCAGAGTTTGAGATTGACCGATACAACAAAGCAATTATAAACTACCAGGTAAATACTATGTGGGAAATAGCAGTTGTACATTATAACATGTAGTATATTGCATGGTACACTTGTTGCATAATACACCTGTTATGATACAGGTATAAGGCCTAAAAAAATGTAACTTTCCTGTTGCTCAACCTTTTTTACTGTTTACCCAAGTCTATACTATCATTTGCAATGAAGTATTGTTTGCAGTAAATCTCAACTTATTATTTATTGGTAGTTTCTCATATCAGCGTTTGATCTGTGCAGTAATGACCACATTTTAAACTTGCAAAAACGAGTTACAATTTTGTTAAAGTTAACACTTTATATTTTAAGTTAAAAATCTTTATTTGAGTTGCTTGTCAGCATCACAAAGAACATTTGTAGATTGAACATGTTTTTGCTAAAACAATCCGACTATTGCAAAAGACAACTGCTGTATGGTCATAGCAAAATCATATTGTTCTATTGTCCTTAGCACAAAGTGAAGTTGAAATTAACTTCAAATCTTCATTAAACAGATAAATGTAGAGGATATTTGTTGATTTCTGTGTTTGATTGAATTTTATTTTATAAGTGGTTATATAAAAATTATTTAAGCAGTTGCTTTTACAATCTTATGCATCTTAACCTCTCAATTAGCAAGTTAAAATGCTCAGCATAAAAACATCCAATCGTAATATATCTGCACTAGAGAGAATTTAATACAGATTATTTTTTTTTTGTTTCTAAATAATTGCAGTAGTAATTCCCTATGCCATTGACCTTATTTTCTTATGGTCGTACTATATAAAGTGGGAAATAAGTTTCATGCACTTTATTAACAAAAAATCTTGTTACTTGATGATTCTAAATGTTTTCCCGCTTGCGGCTGAACAGAAAGCAGAGTGGAAGTCAACAGCATCTCTCAACCTCCTCAACTCGGCACAGAACATCGTGATAACTTCAGGTGTGCTTGCTGGTTCGCTGCTGTGTGCTTGGGCAGTGGTTCATAGCCTTAACGGGTTACACCTCACTGTGGGTGATTACGTGCTGTTTGGAACGTACATAATACAGCTGTATGGACCACTTAACTGGCTTGGCACATATTATAGGTAAGGGTGAGTTAACCCTTTCCCCAAAAGCAGCAAAGTGAAAATGGCTTTTGCAACCAGCATAAAACCAGAACAGCCTGCAAGTAACTCGCAGTCTGTTCTGGTTTTATGCTGTTTGCTGCTCATCAGTATTTAAGGATTGGAAATGTAGCCTTTAAAACTTGAATGGAGTAAGAAAGGTCTGTATTTAAATTATACTTTCATAGGGACTAAAAATGTATGAAAATATGTATCTAAGTGGTAAAGGGTTCAAAATTGCTGGTTACATCATACGTCCTAAATTCTATTAGATTATTATGCCCTAGCAAAACAAGTTTGAGTCTCAGGTAATTTAAAGACATCTGGTCTGATGGTTTGTCTGTATGAAATGTTGCAAGTTTATTGAGCAAACTAGTTATGATCTTTTTAGCAAATAAATGACCTCAGTCAACACAGGCTTATCAGCGACAACAATCTCCGCTTTTATGACATTTTCTCTTTGAAGAAAGTATTTTCTTAGCAAAAATCCAGTTAAGGTGTTAAGTGTTGTCCCTGATTAGCCTTTGCATTAAACCCCCTTTTCACAGAGGTTGCTGAAATTGAAATGTCATCATCTCATCCCCAGTAATCCTCACATTGCAATGTTTGTGACAAAACTCTTGTTAGAATTATTTTATATTTCTACTGAAGTGAAGTCAACTTGACGATTCTTAAATTGAATTTCTGTAAACAAAACTTAAAAAAAATACATATACAAGTTAAGGCTTACAAAAACAAATACATGCACATGAAAACCATGGATGGCATCCAATACTTACATTTTCTTCCGATTTAATCTTTGCACAATTGCATTATAAGTGTTAATTGCTTTGTTTGTTATGCCCTTGGATCGAATGATCTGTGGTATATTGTTTTTGGCCTTTCTGTCTGTCTGTCATTATATGTGTGTGTCTGTCCCAAAACTTTAAGGGTGGTCATAACTTTTGCAAAATTGAAGAAAGCAACTTGATATTTGTCATGCATGTGTATCTCATTGAGCTGCACATTTTGAGTGGTGAAAGATCAAGGTCATCCTTCAAGGTCATTTTTTTTCTAAAATAACTGCTGTGCGGCTTCAAAACGCAGTAGGGGGCATTGTGTTTTGCAAACACAGCTCTCGTTTATGAGTAAGGAAATACTTATTTTTTATGTATTAACTTACCGCATTTTCAAAGTACCATATATATTTATGCTCCCCCTTCGAAGAAGAGGGGGTATATTGTTTTGCACATGTCGGTCCGTCCGTCCTTCCGTCCACGAGATGGTTTTCCGGATAATTTCTCAAGAACACTTACGCCTAGGATCATGAAACTTCATAGGTACATTGATCATGACTGGCTGATAACCCCTATTGATTTTGAGGTCACTAGGTCAAAGGTCAAGGTCACAGTGACTCGTTCTTGGATGCAGTTTAGGACCACATTTGCAGATTATATTATGTACTGGTGTTGTGGTGTCTCCGTTCCCAACAGATGGTTTCTGGATGATAACTCAAGAACGCTTACGCCTAGGTTCATGAAACCTCTTAGGTACATTGATCATGACTGGCAGATGACCCCTATTGATTTTCAGGTCACTAGGTCAATTTCAAGGTCACAATGATTCGAAATAGTAAAATGGTTTCCGGATGATAACTCAACAATTCTTACGCCTATGGTCATGAAACTTCATAGGTACATGAACCCAATTGATTTTCAGGTCACTATGTCAAAAGTCAAGGTTACAGTGACTTGAAACAGTAAAATGGTTTCCGGATGATAACTCAAGAATGCTTATGCCTAGGATCATGAAACTTCATAGGGACATTTATCATGACTGGCAGATGACCCCTATTGATTTTCAGGTCACTAGGTCAAAGGTCAAGGTCACAGTGACTCGAAAGAGTAAAATGGTTTCCAGATGATAACTCAAGAATGCTTATGCCTAGGATCATGAAACTTCATAGGTATATTGATCATGACTGGCAGATGACCCCTATTGATTTTCAGGCCAAAGGTCAAGGTAACAGTGACAAAAAACGTAATCACACAATAGCTGCCACTACAGCTGACAGCCCATATGGGGGGCATGCATGTTTTGCAAACAGCCCTTGTTTTGTTTTGTTTTGCGTAAACAAGTTGTAATTTCTAATTAATGGATTAAAATAAAAACTTAACAACTGTTTTACCCACCTTAATTGCAATTGATAATAGAAAATAAGCCATTTCAGCAGTTTTTGAGCTCTTCTTGATCCCTTTGTACAACAGTTTGTAATCTTGATTTTTCCAAAGTTAATATTTTTTTTAAGCATACAGGGGGCTTATTAGGTATAAGTTGATCTTGTCACATTAGTGACAAATACTTCTCTGGCACATATTTATCAAGTTTAAATAATCCTGAAATAGAATTTCTATGTTGAAAAAGGGGCATAACGTTTTCAATATGTTGATTTTAATATGGTACAAATTGCATATACACAACTTTGTAGCCTAAGGAAGGATGCATGCAAGCATTATTGTTTGACAATGAACACTGTACAACTGAAAAAGAGACATGGTGTCCATGATGAATCTATTATACTTAATTCTCTCGTTCACATCATGGGGTGGGGTCTAATATATACATGTATCAGCATTTTAAGCACATTTTAAAGATGTATTTCTGTAATCGTCATCGATGTTTTCCAGGATGATCCAGCAAGCATTTGTAGACATGGAAAACATGTTTGAATTACTGGAAACTGGCATGGATGTAAGTGAAATTAAAGCATTTATGTTTCTGAGTACATTCTATGCTCACGGCATTTTACATTCAGATCTGCCTTTATGTTTCAACTAGGCAGGACCTATTGACATGTAGAAAGCCTTGACATTGAGCTGAACCTAAGCCTTGACATTGAGCTGAACCTAAGCCTTGACATTGAGCTGAACCTAAGCCTTGACATTGAGCTGAACCTAAGCCTTGACATTGAGCTGAACCTAAGCTTTGACATTGAGCTGAACCTAAGCCTTGACATTGAGCTGAACCTAAGCCTTGACATTGAGCTGAACCTAAGCCTTGACATTGAGCTGAACCTAAGCCTTGACATTGAGCTGAACCTATGTAAAACTGAAACTTGCTCAGTAAAATTAACATTTTCAAAGACAAAATTCTCTTCATGTGCAATAAATCTAATGAAAAATGCTGTAACAGTATATTAAGTGTTGTTCATATTTATCAATTTAAATTCATCCCATTTCATTTTTTGTGACAGTATTTTTGCATAGTTGTACATATATATCTGTGTCAAGTTTATATTTGCAAGCTATACTTTCAGAATGTGCTTTTATTTGCTTGTTTTAACTTGCTTGTTCTTACTTGCTCATTAACTTGGTTGTTTTGATTGTCATGTGTTGACTTTTCTTGTTTAAATTTTCTCATTTTAACCTGCAGTTTTAAGTATTTGTTTTAACTTGTTGTTTTACTTAACTTGGGATAAACTTGCTTGTGTTCACGTGCATTTAAAACCTGCTTGTTTTACTTTGTTTATTTTTACTTGCTGCAGGGCTCAACATTAGCATTGTCCTATTGCCCCTGGCAAGTAAAAGTTGGGTCGGGGCAAGTTATTTTATAATCTAGTTGTCTGCCCGAGCAAGTGCAAAAAATAACAAAGAGCTTTTAATTTATACTTTATACTCTAAGACTTTAATTGCTGTAATTATTTTGTTAAACGTTCAAAAATAAAAAAGGTTCTGTCATTTCGATCTTTATTAAAAAATATGAGGTTTACAGTTAATGTGATATTTCATGTTTGGGCAAGTGGCTTTACCTTCAGGGCAAGTAGATTAATTTAGTACTTACCCCGCAGGGTAAGTTAGTTTTTATGCTCCCTTGAAAAATTTTGGGAGATCATATAGGCGCCGCTCCGTCCGTGCGTCCGTGTGTACGTCCGTGCACAATTTTTGTCTGGGCTATTTCTCAGCAACTAAAGACTGGAATTCAATGAAACTTATTGGGAAGCTCCACTACCAAGAGGAGATGTGCATGTTATCAGTGGGTTCTGGTCGGATGAGTTTTCACAGAGTTATGGCCCTTTGAAATTTTCCATTAACTGTACATATAGTGCAATTCTTGTCCGGGCTATTTCTCAGCAATAAATGACCAGCATTCAATTAAACTTTATGGGAAGCTTCACTACCAAGATAAGATGTGCATATTATCAACAGGTTCTGGTCGGATGATTTTTCACAGAGTTATGGCCCTTTGAAATTTTCCATTGTACATATAGTGCAATTCTTGTCCGAGCTATTTCTCAGCAACTTATTACGGGAATTCAATGAAGCTTTATGGGAAGCTTCACTACCAAGAGAAGATGTGCATATTATCAGCCGGTTATGGTCGGATGATTTTTCACAGAGTTATGGCCCTTTTAAATTTTCTATAAACTGTACATATAGTGCAATTCTTGTCCGGGCTATTTCTCCCCAACTACTGACTGGAATACAATGAAGCTTTATGGGAAGCTTAACTACCAAGAGAAGATGCGCATGTTATTAGTGGGTTCTGGTTAGATGATTTATTTAGAGAGTAATAGCCCTTTAAAATTTTTGAGTTGCTAAATCATCCATCGTATTATTTTGTCCAAAGTTATGCCCCTCAAGACGTTTCCTTTTATCTGAATATATAGTGCAATATTGTGACAAAAAACACTTTGGGGAGCATCACCCATCTCCGACAGTTTCTTGTTAGGTTAATGTTGAGCCCTGATTGCTTGTTTTAACTTGCTTGTTTTCACTTGATTGTTTTCACTTGCTTATTTCAACATGTTTGCAGGTAAAGGATGATCCAGATGCTCGGGATATGCAGATCCAAGGCGGCTGCATTGAGTTCAAGGACGTGCAGTTCAAATATGAGCCTACGTAAGTGGTTTGGTTAATATGGGCCAGTCCCTGAATACTCACTATAAACAATGGTTCCTGCAGTTGGTTTTCTCAGTTTTTATTGCTCCATAGGCACTGCATTTAGCATTCTCATCTCTATTTTTCCTACGTCATTAAAAGTATAAAAGTGCATTTGTATACATTTGTACATTATACATGTATATATGCTTTTCAAGCATGTGCATAGTAAAATGTTTAATGTTTCATGCTAAAGTTAACATAAATGTCAGAAAATTAAACATGCAATTCTCAAGAATTTTAAAAAGCAACATGAAAAACAGAGGATTCCAAGGTTGCAGAGCTTGATTTCAACTTTTTATGCCACTTGCAATTGTTTGCATGGATTTTATCCTGCAAAAATTAGTTTTTATTTGCTATCTTATTAAGGAATAGCAAATTCTTCTAAATTGCCTCCAAAGCATATTTTTACCATAAAATATGTACTTAGATGGCAATATGGGTAATATTCATGTAATTTCAGTTTGAATTTTTAAATAAAAACTGTGGTTGCTATGGTTACAGAAATAAAGGACACTTTAGTTGTGATTATGTGACAACTTAAAAATGTCTTAGCCTAGGTCGATTAAATTCAGTATGTTAATCGAGGACCATAGGTGTATATAATGCACTTTTTTCAACAGATTATCTGCATATTGACATAACTACTTGTAGTAACAAGCACACTAATTTGCACACACAAGCAAAACATGTCTCCCTGTTGATGGTCAAATTCACAAGTTACCATGCCATGTAAAATAAGAGAAGTCAATGTATACATATTTCAACCTTTACCTTATCTTTATTATTTTTACTGACACGCATGTGTTTGTGACAGTGGCATTCTTGTTTATCTTAAATCTCTGCTATTTACAGGAAACCAATCCTGAAGGGTATTTCTTTTCGAGTACCAGCGGGCCAGACGTTTGCCTTGGTAAGAACTTGCATTAACTTTAAATACTATCTTTGACTTAATATTGTGAAAACTTCGTAACTTAAAAACTTATAACTTTAACTATACACATAACAAATAAATGTTAAAAGTGCCTAGGCATTTACAGATTTTGCTTTAAATATATCAATCAGTATCGATGTAGCTAGATAAAATCAAAGATCAGAACAGAGTTCATACATGAGTCGGTTAAATAATTTGGTATAATGTGGTAAAGGGCTGGACTACAAATCAGAGGATTGCAAGTTAACTTTCTGGCTCAGGCAAATGACCGGCGGTACAATTACTTTATGGCCATTCTCCAGCAACCTCTAATCAAGTGCACAAATAATGGCATTACCAAAGACCACATAAGTTATCTGGTTGGGGAAGGATTCAAACCAGCATTCTTTGAATTAATTGTCCTGCACTCAAGCAGTAGAGATAGCTGCCTCAGTTTTTGTGCATGATTTTATTTATCAATAAATCTTTTTTGCATTTACTTTTAAGGTCGGTCATTCAGGAAGTGGAAAAAGCACCATTATTCGGCTGTTGTTCCGATTCTATGACATTGAATCTGGGGCAATCCTCATCGATGGTCAGGACATATCAAAGGTATGCTGCCTTGGAAGAAGTTCACAACAATGTGGCATTGATAGCCTCATTTTTCCTTGCCACTTAATCATTAAGTTCATTACTTGATGGTATTTATTGAAATGTATTGTCTTTTGACATAAGCAATAAAGGAAAAAAGGGCTTGATAAAATTAATATTTTAATATATATATAAAACATGAAGTATTTACTTTGACTTATTTACGTATGTTTGATTTTGCATAAATAGCTGAATAGAGTAACCCTGGGTTATATCGGACACACTGGGTTTATCGGACAACCCCAACAAGTCGAATATTTACATACAAAATGACCTCGCATTTGAGCTTTGTTTACATTCGATAAATATGTTTTCATAGTATTATGTAACCAATCATCTGATTGGGTGATGGAATAAATCGGCGATTTTGATTGGAAGATGCGAGTTCGTTGGAGAGACATCCCCTCTTCACCTAGGCGAAAATCCGAGAGTCAGGGAACATTTAAAACGGTCATTTTACAAGTAACGGTACGTTGTGAAATGAGTGAATACGGTTGTGAGAAAACAAATATTTTAACTGATATATTTATCCTCTGAAAAACATAATAAAACTATTACAAACAGTACATGTATTGTAAAAAAAATAAGAAAACTTAAACTGTTCGATAATGCCCAGGTAGTAAATGCTTCGTAAAATGCTATCGGGATTTATTGGACACCAAACTATGGCAAGACCTATAGAACCTAGAATATAGGTCAAATATATGTGGCCAAAATCGCTCATTTTATGAATACTTTTGCAATATTGAAGATAGCAACTTGATATTTGGCATGCATGTGTATCTCATGGAGCCGCACATTTTGAGTGGTGAAAGGTCAAGGTCATCCTTCAAGGTCAGAGATCAAATTTATGTGGCCAAAATCGCTTATTTTATGAATACTTTGGCAATATTGAAGATAGCAACTTGGTATTTGGCATGCATGTGTATTTCTTAGAGTCGCACATTTTGAGTGGTGAAAGATCAAGGTCATCCTTCAAGATCAGAGGTCAAGTATATGTGGCCAAAATGGCTCATTTTATGAATACTTTGGCAATATTGTAGATACCAACTTGATATTTGGCATGCATGTGTATCTCATGCAGCTACACATTTTGAGTGGTAAAAGGTCAAGGTCAAGTTCATCCTTCAAGGTCAAAGGTAAAAAAAAGAAGAAAAAAAAAAAAATGCATGTTTATCTCATGGAGCTGCACATTTTGAGTGGTGAAAGGTCAAGGTCATTCTTCAAGGTCAAAGATAAAAAAAAGCTGCATGTGTATCTCATGGAGCTGCACATTTTAAGTTGTGAAAGGTCAAGGTCAAGGTCATCCTTTAAGGTCATTGTTCAAGGTCAAAGGTCAAATATATTGGGGACATAGTGTTTCAAAAACACATCTTGTACCTGGAGGTGTCCAATATAACCCAGGGTTACTCTAAATGAAAATCTTTTCAATCCTACTGGTGAAAATGTAAGGTTAGTTTCCATGTGTACTTTCTGAGCTGTATGAGCTTTTGGAGACCAGTCAGATGTATGGCCAGAAACTCTTTTTTTATTTTGCCATATATTCTATATTGTTGGGGTTCAAAATATGTACATTCAATTCCTTAATGCAATTTCAAGACAATGCAATAAAGTTATATAATCTAACCTTCATAGTTATGTTTTTATCTGGTTTGATCTTTCAAAAGTAATTTCTTTCCACAACTTGAAATAGTCATTTTTGATTACATGGAAATGCAGTGTAACAACACAAAACATTGCTTTATGCCTATATTCAATTTTTTTAGCATGCAAAATGTTGTACATTATTTTCAAATATAAATTCTCATTCTAAACAAAGTTCGACAACAATGGCTTTTAAACTTACCGAAAGTATAATGACAGGATTTACCTCCGCCCTTCAAGGGATTAAGTCATCAGATATGCACATGCAGTTTAGTCATTATTAATGTGTCCCAGTCTGTTAAATTTTGTAATACAACTTTTTAATTGGCTTGTTAGCTCACTTTTTGTATTTATGTACTGTAATTTTATTTTATTTGATTGTTCAATAGGTATAGATTTTTTTTTTTAAATGATTCTTGTATTACTTCATTCTAATATTGACTAGCCTGGACAAAGTTGTTATTATAAAGAACGTACATGAGGTCGTCAAATAAACCCCACCTGTCATGTAAGGCACAATTTTAAATTACACACAGATTTTCCTTCAACAAAATTATTAAGTGGTAGGTTAAAAATAAAAACCATAAGCTTTTTTTCCTTTGTAATGAAATAGACATATGAAAGACAACATTTTGATGCACGGATTCATTAACATTGATCTGTTGAGTTATTTGTGTGTAAACTCTTCAAAATATACCGCCATATCATAGACATCTCTTATAAATAGCCTTGGCAAAAAGATGATTTATGTTAACATTTTGTCAGCTTGCTTCTTTTTATGAGGTAAATAATATACACAATTATGAAATCAATTATTAAAGCTTTACAATGTCTTGTGATGGTGCAACAAAAAACGTTTATATTAACTCTTTGCATGCTTGGAAATTTGTCGTCTGCTAAAATGTTGTCTGCTGATTTTCTAAAATAAGCATTTTATTCTAATTTTTTCAAAGAATACTATCAGAATAGCAAATAGTTTGGATCCTGATGAGACGCCACAGCAACATTTGGATCCAAACTGTTTGCAAAGGCCTTCAAAATTCAGTTCCAGCACTGAAAGAGTTAAGCTCGGGTTTTGCGTATTGCTTTGCACTTTCACAATGTATTGCACAGCTTATATGCCCATATTTGTATATACATCTGACATATCAAGCAGGTTAGCGGCAGCGGTTCAACGCTTGTATTTTCCAGGTTAAACAGGAGTCCCTGAGGAGATGTATAGGCGTGGTACCACAAGACACAGTGCTGTTCAACAATGACATCATGTACAACATTCGCTATGGGCGTGTAACAGCGGGCGACAGTGAGGTCAAGGATGCTGCTGCGGCCGCCGATATCCATAGCAGAATTCTGACTTTCCCAAACCGTAAGAGAATATTGATATTACTGTTGCAATCATTCCTTTGAAGCATGGATGAAATTATTCTTCATGGTCTTATTCTATTAAACATGCCCATTTTAACTCTAGTTTTTTTTTTGTCCCCGGTTTTAAGAGAAAGGAAAATAGATTTGTCCTTGTTTTATTGTGTCTGATTTTTTGTGACATGCATAAATGAAAAGGTATTGATGTTAGAGTGATGAAATGTAACAAGTTTAATAATTAACAGGTGATCTTGCACACTTTTCTTTTTCGGCTATGTCATATGTATGCATGTGCAGTTTATTTTCACCCACATAAAATTGCATGTCTGCTCTACTTGTCAATCCATACGAGGCTAACCAAAATTGACATGTTCACTTTAAAAGAAAATTATGCTTCCTTAAAAGCTTTCATACTCGCAAGAATATAATCTATGTAGACTATCAACATACGCTCATTTTCCTTACCTCATTTTGACCTTACCACTTACTGTCTTTTGCACTTACACTAGTGCAGAATTTAATTGGTAACCTTAATGGACAGGTTTTGTTAAAAAAAAATTATGCACCCTACAAAGCTTTTCTCTTGCATGAATGATGTCTTTAAACCCTATTAGCACATACACATCACCTGACCTGAGTTTGATATTGAAATTGGTCTGCTTTTGAATATATTTAGAAGGTCCAAATTCTTGGATGACAGTGTTTTATCTAACATCAATACTGCTTTTTTCTTAAAAGCTTTGATACTTGAAGTGCTGTATCTATGAACACTCCTAATACATACACATCACCTGACCTTATTTTGACCAAGACATGGACTAACTTTTGGACATGGGTAATTCAAAGTCTAAATTTAATGTTAACACACATTTAAGTCAATATTGCATTTGTAATAAGCTTTGATACATGTACTCCCAGACACTCAGCACACTCACTTAAGCTGGGCTCATTTTAACCTGTACATTTGCATATTTGTGGACTAATACTTATTAAAATGGGAAAATAATATATTCTTACAAAGCTTCCACAGGCGTCTTCATTGTAAATTGAGCGGATAATCTTTAGATTATTATTATAGTAAATATTGGACCCCAATGAGAGGGTGTTAGTTAATGTATTCAAATTGTAAACAATTTTTGGCTTTGCAACTCTAAAAAATATAAATTTCTCTTATCAGTTGTAAATTAAAATTCATCATTTACAAAAAGAATCTGCTAATAAATACCTCTATAGCTTCATCATAAAATTGCCACTTACTTTTTCAGAATATGAGACAGTTGTTGGTGAGAGGGGTCTGAAACTGAGTGGGGGTGAGAAACAGCGTGTGGCCATCGCTAGGACCTTACTCAAGTCTCCAGCCATTGTGCTCTTAGATGAGGTAGGCAAGGATTTATTGGTCTATATTTTCCTTACCTGAGATCAACATGCCCATGGTTTGCTATTAGAATACCAAGAAGTCTGTTGTCCATCTGTCCGTCAGAGCGTTTGTCATCCATTCAACCTTGTCTATTAAGGACATCTTCTCTTTAGCCGTATGACAAAGCCAATAGGTTAAATATTCTACTTGTAACACTGGACAGTGGTTCTCTACATAGTTTTAAGCCAATAGAACTTGTTTGTATGCTCCCCCCAAAAATTTTGGGGGGAGCATATAGTCGCCGCTTCGTCCATCCGTCCGTCCGTGTCCGTCCGTGAACAATTTTTGTCCGGGCTATTTCTCAGCAACTAATGACCGCAATTCAATGAAACTTTATGGGAAGCTTCACTACCAAGAGGAGATGTGCATATTATCAGCGGGTTCTGGTCGGATGATTTTTCACAGAGTAATGGCCCTTTGAAATGTTCGGTTTACTGTACATATAGTGCAATTCTTGTCCGGGCTATTTCTCAGCAACTAATGACCCCAATTCAATGAAACTTCATGGGAAGCTTCACTACCAAGAGGAGATGTGCATATTATCAGCGGGTTCTGGTCGGATGATTTTTCGCAGAGTTATGGCCCTTTGAAATTTTCCATTAACTGTACATATAGTGCAATTCTTGTCCGGGCTATTTCTTAGCAACTAATGACCGCAATTCAATGAAACTTTATTGGAAACTTCACTACCAAGAGGAGATATGCATTATTATCAGCAAGTTCTGGTCAATGATTTTTCACAGAGTAATGGCCCTTTGAAATTTTCCATTAATTGTACATATAGCGCAATTCTTGTCCGGGCCATTTCTCAGCAACTAATGACCGCAATTCAATGAAACTTTATGGAAAGCTTCACTATCAAGAGAAGATGTGCATATTATCAGCGGGTTCTGGTAGGATGATTTTTCACAGAGTTAAGGCCCTTTGAAATTTTACATTAACTGTACATATAGTGCAATTCTTGTCCGGGCTATTTCTCAGCAACTTATGACCGCAATTCAATGAAACTTTATGGGAAGCTTCACTACCAAGAGGAGATGTGCATATTATCAGCGGGTATGGTCGAATAATTTTCACAGAGTTATGGCCCTTTGAAATTTTCCATTAACTGTACATATAGTGCAATTCTTGTCCGGGCTATTTCTCAGCAACTAATTACCGCAAGTCAATGAAACTTTATGGGAAGCTTCACTACCAAGAAGAGATGTGCATATTATCAGCCGGTTATGGTCGAATAATTTTCACAGAGTTATGGCCCTTTGAAATTTTCCATTAACTGTACATATAGTGCAATTCTTGTCTGGGCTATTTCTCAGCAACTAATGACCTTAATGCAATGAAACTTTATGGGAAGCTTCACTACCAAGAGGAGATGTATATATTATCAGCGGGTTCTGGTCGGATGATTTTTCACAGAGTTATGGCCCTTTGAAATGTTCCATTTACTATACATATAGTGCAATTCTTGTCCGGGCTATTTCTCAGCAACTAATGACCGCAATTCATTGAAACTTTATGGGAAGCTTCACTACCAAAAGGAGATGTGCATATTATCAGTGGGTTCTGGTCAGATGATTTTTCACAGTGTTATGACCCTTTGAAATTTTCCATTAGCTGTACATATAGTGCAATTCTTGTCCGGGCTATTTCTCAGCAACTAATGACCGCAATTCAATGAATCTTTATGGGTAGCTTCACTACCAAGAGGAGATGTGCATAATATCAGCGGGTTCTGGTCGGATGATTTTTCACAGAATTATGGCCCTTTGAAATTTTCTATAAAAAAATTCTTGTCCGCCCAACTGCTGTGCCCTCAAACTTTTCCTTTTATCTGAATATAAAGTGCAATATTGTGACAAAAAAAAACCTTTGGGAGCATCAACCGTCTCTGACGGTTCTTGTTATTGTTTCAATTTTTTGTATGAATAATTAATTGATATTGCAGGCTACTTCGGCTTTAGACACCAAAACAGAGCGTAACATCCAGTCGTCTCTAGCACGGGTCTGTGAGAACAGGACCACAATCATAGTAGCCCACCGTCTGTCCACCATTATACACGCGGACATGATACTTGTCTTAGAAGAGGGGGAGGTTGTCGAACAGGGAACGTACGTTTAGTTGATTAAGGATTTCAAAGACTTGCTTTAAATTTGTTTATCCCCCACTTTCAGTTGTGGAAATGGGAAATATGTATGAGTCATGTTCTGAGAAAACTGGGCATAATGCATGTGCCTCTAGTGTCGTCCCAGATTAGCCTGTGCAGTCCACACAGGCTAATCAGGGACGTCACTTTCTTCTTTTATGCCATTTTTCGTTTATAAGAAGTCTCTTTTTAGCAAAAATCCAATTTAGGAGGAAAGTTTCATCTCTGATTAACCTGTGTGGACTGCACAGGCTAATTTGGGATGACACTTTACGCACATGCATTATGCCAAGTTTTCTCAGAACGCGACTTGTATGATTTCTTCATTCCAACTTTTGTATGACTTTCCTGCAAAGATGGGCACAGAAGTTGGCATTCGTATACATGTTGATACTTGGTTAAAATTTTATTTATTTAAGGTAAATTGCATTTCAAGCCATATGCTTTTTAAGAAATTGTAAAGTCTGGTTCATGGGTTATACCAGTTCTTGGTTTCTTTATATAAGATCTTGAGAACGCTCCACAAGTGGGGTTAAAGCCGGAACCTCATGAAGGCTATGCAGACAACATAACATTTAATCTTCACCTCTGCATCCCTTAATACATGTGTCACAAGTAGCTCAAAATATGAAACTGCTTAATTGACGATTTTTTATCATTATTTTTATAATTTCCATGTTTAGCTGGGCTCCTGGTAGGAATTTTCTGACTTGCTGAGAATTATAATTTGTTGTTAATGGAAATAAAATCACATCTTCTTACTTTTTAAATGACCAGGTAATTTAAACAGTGCTTGTTTGACAAAATGCATACACATCTGTTCAGTTATTGATGTGTGATTGTGACACAACACTAACCAAAATACAGATACATAACTGAAATACCAGATACCCCTTAAAGGAGATCAGTTAGTGCAGTGTGTCCATTTATTTGATAGTGTCCACTGATGAACAGTGTTTGGTTGTCAATACAGAGTAAACCAAAGAGATATAACAGTGCCTTTATGGATGTGCACATAACATCATATCTAATGAGCCTTGTTTTGGGAAAACTGGGCTAAATGCATGTGCGTAAATTGTCATTCCAGATTAGCCTTTGCAGTGCGCACTGGCTAATAAGGGACAACACTCTCTGCTAATATGGATTTTTTGTGATAAAAGAATGTCTCTTCTAAACGAAAATCAAATGTAGGCAGAAGCTGTTGTCTCCGATGAGCCTGTGTAAACTGCAAAGGCTAATCTGGGACGAAACTTAACACACATGCATTAAGCCCTGTTTTCCCAGAACATGGCAAAAATAAAAACATTTATGTACATTTCTGTAGGCACGAGGAGCTGCTATCAAAAGAAGGCCACTACTATGGGATGTGGCAGCAACAATTGAGCAAACTGGAGGAGGAAAAACCGGATCCGGAAGTAGTGCAAGTGGCAGTTGTGGAACATCATGCAGTGAACTGAAACTTGGATCCCATCATATCAAAGTTTTTACTTCAAGTTCTAGTTACAGCTGAATTGTGTGGTTTATGAAAATATTTTAGTCCTGCTCTGGGAAAACAGGACTTAAATTATGTGCATTAAGTGTCATTAGCAGTCGGAACAGGCTAACCAACACTTTCTTCTTTTATGGTAAGTTTGGTTAAAGAAAGACTCTTCTGTTGAAAATCAAGTTCAGGCGGAAAGTGACGTCCCTGAGTATCCTGTGCAGACTTCACTTGCTTATCTGGGACGACACTGAGTCCCTGAGTATCCTGTGCAGACTTCACTTGCTTATCTGGGAGGACACTGAGTCCCTGAGTATCCTGTGCAGACTTCACTTGCTTATCTGGGACGACACTGAGTCCCTGAGTATCCTGTGCAGACTTCACTTCCTTATCTGGGAGGACACTGAGTGCCTGAGTATCCTGTGCAGACTTCACTTGCTTATCTGGGAGGACACTGAGTCCCTGAGTATCCTGTGCAGACTTCACTTGCTTATTTGGGAGGACACTGAGTCCCTGAGTATCCTGTGCAGACTTCACTTGCTTATCTGGGAGGACACTGAGTGCCTGAGTATCCTGTGCAGACTTCACTTGCTTATCTGGGAGGACACTGAGTCCCTGAGTATCCTGTGCAGACTTCACTTGCTTATCTGGGAGGACACTGAGTGCCTGAGTATCCTGTGCAGACTTCACTTGCTTATCTGGGAGGACACTGAGTCCCTGAGTATCCTGTGCAGACTTCACTTGCTTATCTGGGACGACACTGAGTCCCTGAGTATCCTGTGCAGACTTCACTTGCTTATCTGGGAGGACACTGAGTGCCTGAGTATCCTGTGCAGACTTCACTTGCTTATCTGGGAGGACACTTAGTGCCTGAGTATCCTGTGCAGACTTCACTTCCTTATCTGGGACGACACTGAGTGCCTGAGTATCCTGTGCAGACTTCACTTCCTTATCTGGGACGACACTGAGTCCCTGAGTATCCTGTGCAGACTTCACTTCCTTATCTGGGAGGACACTTAGTGCCTGAGTATCCTGTGCAGACTTCACTTCCTTATCTGGGACGACACTGAGTCCCTGAGTATCCTGTGCAGACTTCACTTCCTTATCTGGGACGACACTGAGTCCCTGAGTATCCTGTGCAGACTTCACTTCCTTATCTGGGAGGACACTGAGTGCCTGAGTATCCTGTGCAGACTTCACTTCCTTATCTGGGACGACACTGAGTCCCTGAGTATCCTGTGCAGACTTCACTTCCTTATCTGGGACGACACTGAGTCCCTGAGTATCCTGTGCAGACTTCACTTCCTTATCTGGGAGGACACTGAGTCCCTGAGTATCCTGTGCAGACTTCACTTCCTTATCTGGGAGGACACTGAGTCCCTGAGTATCCTGTGCAGACTTCACTTGCTTATCTGGGAGGACACTGAGTCCCTGAGTATCCTGTGCAGACTTCACTTGCTTATCTGGGAGGACACTGAGTCCCTGAGTATCCTGTGCAGACTTCACTTCCTTATCTGGGAGGACACTGAGTGCCTGAGTATCCTGTGCAGACTTCACTTCCTTATCTGGGACGACACTGAGTCCCTGAGTATCCTGTGCAGACTTCACTTGCTTATCTGGGAGGACACTGAGTCCCTGAGTATCCTGTGCAGACTTCACTTCCTTATCTGGGACGACACTGAGTCCCTGAGTATCCTGTGCAGACTTCACTTCCTTATCTGGGAGGACACTGAGTCCCTGAGTATCCTGTGCAGACTTCACTTGCTTATCTGGGAGGACACTGAGTCCCTGAGTATCCTGTGCATACTTCACTTGCTTATCTGGGAGGACACTGAGTCCCTGAGTATCCTGTGCAGACTTCACTTGCTTATCTGGGAGGACACTGAGTCCCTGAGTATCCTGTGCAGACTTCACTTCCTTATCTGGGAGGACACTGAGTCCCTGAGTATCCTGTGCAGACTTCACTTCCTTATCTGGGAGGACACTGAGTCCCTGAGTATCCTGTGCAGACTTCACTTCCTTATCTGGGAGGACACTGAGTCCCTGAGTATCCTGTGCAGACTTCACTTGCTTATCTGGGAGGACACTGAGTCCCTGAGTATCCTGTGCAGACTTCACTTCCTTATCTGGGAGGACACTGAGTCCCTGAGTATCCTGTGCAGACTTCACTTGCTTATCTGGGAGGACACTTAATGCACTTTCATTTTGCCCTGTTTTCAAAGAGCGACACTTTAGATTCATTTTCTGCAGATCCCAAGAATGCGTTCATGGTTTGGATACCAAGAAAAATAATATAATTTTAAATTTAAGTTAAAAGATGTGAGTTGTTAAGCATTTATGTTCCTTTGCACATTGCATTGTAATGATCAGATGTTCACCAATGTCAAATAAGACTTCTCCCTTGTACTTGGATGTCATTCATATCTGCTCAGATTCAGAGATCCTTTTCATCAGTCTTGCATGTAAGCTTAACAACACCTCTTTAATATAGGAGTATTAAATAAAGACGGTTTTGGTTAATTATTGATGCACAATATGATGATAAATAAACCAACATACCCGGGCAATTTTGATGATAAGGAATGAGCTGTTGATTTCTAATACAATTTGTATGGGCTGCTACTTTACTAGACATAAAGACAATGGCAGTCGTCGTTAACTATCTTGATATAGCCTATTCTTGTCAATGATGAGCTCATGAGTCCTAAATAATGAGCCTTCTTGTACTTGTAATTAAGGGCAAAAAAATCTTTATTTTCAGTCTTACTAAATACAGCCCCCTGATGAAATACCGTTTGATACGCAAAATCCAAATAAACAATATAGAAAGGCATAATGATTCACAATATATTTGTACCCGTGAGTTATGTTTACCTTTGTGAATCTTCATTTGTTTTTAAGTACTTGTACTTCAGATTATTTTATAGATATTCAGCGCTTTATGAAGTAAACTGAACAAGTGAAGAAAGGCCTGTAAATTAACCAATCATGCCAGCACTACCTCAATTAAATCAATGATGTGATATAAAATCAGAAGAACAGTTGGTAACAG
This sequence comes from Dreissena polymorpha, assembly GCF_020536995.1. Taxonomy (NCBI): domain Eukaryota; kingdom Metazoa; phylum Mollusca; class Bivalvia; order Myida; family Dreissenidae; genus Dreissena; species Dreissena polymorpha. Next base: position 12,561,810 of record NC_068367.1, read on the forward strand.
AAAATAACTATAGGGCTCTGGAAAAATCGTGCTTCATGTGTGTGTGTGTGTGTGTATATAGTTTGGATCCGGAATAGCCTGTGAGGTCTGCACTTCGTAGCAATGATGTAGTAATTTGTTTTAATTAACACTGTTGCACTTTCTTTTTCTAATAAATGTTGTTTTCAGTTTTTTTATTCATTAAGGCAAGTTGTAGCTTAATATTTTGTGAGTAAATCTAAACAGCTTGCAGAAACTTGAAATATCGAGTGATCTTGTGTGGTATGTTTAAGGTTGTTGCTTATAAACATTTCCTTGAGAAGATTGAAGCTATGTTGTGAGTTAATTTCATATTGTTTACTTGTGATCAGAGTTGTGTTTTTGTTTTTCAGTGTAAAAAATGTAATATGATATTTTGTGATTGCATTCCTTCACACATGATATTTTGTGATTGCATTTTTTCACACCTCACTGGAATTCAATATCATTTATGATTTGATTAGCTAGATAACTATTAAATCTTCAATAATATGATGAATATTTTATTAAGTATGGTGTTTTCATGAATAATGGACTATTTTTGCACAGTTTTCAAAAAACATATCTTATCGTTCTGTTCATTTATAATTATGTAACTTTTGAAAATGTTATTTACATTGTGGTACGTTTTGTGAACAGTGAAATAAAACATTAAACAAATCCATAAATTTGTTGGAAAGCTTACTTTATACTTTTGATAAAAACAGAAAATATTTAATACAAGAGCTTTGTAACTTACACAACCGCAGTACTGGAGTAAGGTTGCGGAGTAAGAATAGTATCTCCAGAATGTTCATTTAATTAGCTATAGTCTCAAAATTAGTCAAGATAGTATGCCAAAAACATTATCGCTAAGTTTCATGATTATCAGGCTTTAACTGTTTGGGTAAAAAAGCGGACACTATTAATTTTGTATTCTTTTGTTCAAGGGCCATGAATAAGAACCGCTTAAATGGATCTAGCTCGTCATGAACCTTTGCCGAGATATTATGCCCACAAATACCACCAAGTTTCACAATGATCAGATTAAACTGTTTAATGTTAGAGCCGAGAAATCTTAATTTGTATTGCCATGGTGTAGTGGATATGGTGTCCGCCTAGTGATCGGGAGGTCACAGGTTTAATCCCCACTGTGGGAGCGTTCTTTAGATCTCCCTCATGCAAAACCCCAAGTACTGGTTCTAGTCCTAGGAAATGGACAAGAGAGAATTTTAAATAAGCCTTAGGCTTTCTAGGCAATCAAGCTAAAACTAGAACTTTGTCACAGGTGTGACGAATACCCCCACATGCCGCATTGACACAGAATATTTTGCATGTTGTCTTCACAAAAAAACAGTGGACACCATGCTCAATGTTTAAAACACACTAATTGACCCCATGACCTAATTTTTTACCCGGCATGACCCATATTCAAACTTGGCCTAGACATTAACTAGATACAACTTCTGACCAAGTTTGGTGAAGCTTGGATGAAAACTACTTGAATTAGAGAGCGGACACCATGCTAAATGTTTAAAACGCACTTAGTGACCCCACGACCTAGTTTTTCACCCGGCATTACCCATATTCGAACTTGACCTAGACATTATCTAGATACAACATCTGACCAAGTTTGGTGGAGATCGGATCAAAACAATTTGAATTAGAGAGCGGACACTTATTACGAACCGACCGACAGACCGACAAGCTCACTCCTATATACCCCCCTAAACATTGTTTGTTGGGGTATAATTAATACCAGTATGTTTAAACTAATGTTTATTTGACCATTTTTCATTTTCATGTTTTAGCTCATCTGAGAACCATGTTCCTTGTAAGCTTTTGTGATCACCTTTCATCTGTCAAAATTTACCTTGTTAACCATCTTAATGCCACATCCATTGTCCAATCTTCTTGAAACTTGGGCAGAACATTTTACCCAACTGACTGAGATTGAAACTTATATTGTATATATAATGTTAGTTTAACAAGAGCACCGCATAACGGATGCCACGCTCGGATACTGGTGCAGTTTTGAATAAATGAAAGCTTGTAAGAATATTTTTTTTAGAGGTCACAGTGACCTTGACCTTTGACCTAGTGATCCCAAAATGGGTGTGGTGTGTAGAACTCATCAAGGTGCATCTACATATGAAGTTTCAAAGTTGTAGGTGGAAGCACTTTGATTTTAGAGCCAATGTAAAGGTTTAAGCACGACGGCGGACAACGAAGAGGCTATGATAATACCTCGGAGTTTTCTCTGAAAACAGCCGAGCTAATAAAACAATCTTAAGGTCACCTTAAGTCAAAAGGCAACATATGAATACAGGTGCAGTTCACCACAAAATGTCAAAGTTGTCTCAATATTACGTAGCATAAAGATGTATAAGTTATCACAGTGACCTTGACCTTTGACCTAGTGACCCCAAAATGAGTGTGGTGTGTAGAACTCATCAAGGTGCATCTACATATGAAGTTTCAAAGTTGTAGGTGGAAGCACTTTGATTTTAGAGCCAATGTTAAGGTTTAAGTACGAAGCGGACGTCAGACAGCGGACGACACGACGAGCTGGCTATGACAATACCACGGGTTTTCTCCGAAAACGCCGAGCTAAAAACTACATCACTTGGTCAACTAAAATAAGTGTCTAGAAGTCATATTGTTTATCAAATCTTCATGAAACTTGTGCAGACTATTTGTTTTAATCATATTTTAAACTTCCAAAGTGGTTACATTCCTTTGAAAAATATTGCTACCAGGGAGCAGGGCAGTTTTCCTTATACATGTACTGCTACAGACTGAATCATCATGAAACTTACTAAGAATATTTATATAATGATATTTGGCCGGATTTGTCAATGGTTCCTGTCTATTGAAAAACATAGCTTCAATTGAGCGCTGCAATTTTAAACCAGGTTTTCCGAAGGAAAAAACTGGTTATTAGATTGGTGAATGTCGGCGGGCGGGCGGGCGGAGCTTGTCCGGGCCATAACTATGTTGTTCATTGTAAGATTTTAAAATCATTTGTTCACCATCATTGGATGGTGTGTCATGCGAAAGAATTACGTCGATATCTCTAAGGTCAAGGTCACACGTTGAGTTCAAAGGTAAAAAATGGCCATAAATGATCTTTTCCGGGTTATAACTATGTCATTCATTGTGAGATTTTAAAATTCCTCGTTACATTTGTTTACATTGATTGGACGGTTTGTCATGCGAAAGAATTACGTCCATAAACCTCGAAGGTCAAGGTCGCCATGACTAAAAATGTATTGAATTTGACACAAGGGGGGTAACTTGGATCAATCAGTAACAATGCACATTGGAATTGTCTCCCTTTATCAGACTTTTTTTCCAAATTGAAAACCTGGTTTTGTGACAATTTTGTCCCTTGTTTTGACATGCTTTATTTTGCACATCAAAAGTTATGCCCCCTTTTCTACATAGACATTCTATGTCAACATGCATTTGCTTGTTTTTATTGTGATCACCTTATGTTGGGCATCTGTTGTCATGCAATCTCTGTCATGTGGTGTGTGTTGTGCGATGTATGTGGTAAAATTGCAGCTGTTAACTACTCTAGAGGCCATATTTTTCATCCAATCTTGAATCTGCAGCAAGTGCATCTTAAAACTAGGTCACCAGGTTCACTTGAGGCCACATTAATGACTCAATCTTGATGAAACTTGGTGAGAATGTTTATTATGCATCCCAAAATTATTTTGGGGGGGAGCATATAGTCGCCGCTTCGTCTGTCCGTCCGTGTGTCCGTCCGTGCACAATTTTTGTCCAAGCTATTTCTCAGCAACTAATGACCGGAATTCAATGAAACTTTATGGGAAGCTTCAGTACCAAGAGGAGATGTGCATATTATCAGCGGGTTCAGGTCGGATGATTTTTCACATAGTTATGGCCATTTGAAATTTTTGAAATTTTCCATTAACGGTACATATAGTGCAATTCTTGTCCGGGCTATTTCTCAGCAACTAATGATCGGAATTCAATGAAACTTTATGAGAAGCTTTACTACCAAGAGGAGATGTGCATATTATCAGCGGATTCTGATCGGATGATTTTTCACAGAGTTATGGCCCTTTGAAATTTTCTATAAAAAATATTGTCCCTCCAACTACTGTGCCCTCAAGACGTTTCCTTTTATCTGAATATATAGTGCAATATTGTGACAAATAAAACCTTTGGGGAGCATCACCCGTCTCCGACGGTTTCTTGTTTACATCTAGATGGAGTTCCTGAATAACCCGGTAAGATCATATAAGAATCTTGTTATTACTGTAGAGGCCACATTTTCATCCAATTGTGATGAAACATGGTCATTTAGTTAAGCTATACAATATCTAGACCATGTTTGAATCTAAATGACATTCGCTCAAAAACTATGTCACCAGATCAAATCTTAGAAAAACGCCATCACCTTGGTACCACCCGAGGAGCTTTATACTTTAACTTGATGGAACTTGGTCAGAATATTTTTTGTAACTTTCTCTAAGCCAAGTTCAAATCCTGGTCAAGTGCGTTCAAAAACTGGGTCCCCAGGTCAAATCTAATAATAGCAAGTAATTACTCTTGAGTCTTGAGGCCACATTTTTAAAACCAATTTTGATGAAACTATGTAAGAATTTTAAGCTGGACACTATCTAGTGTGCGTTTGAATCTACGTAACATGTATCCAAAAATAGGTTACTAGTTCAAATCCTAGAAACACCTTGTAACCTAACTGTAGAGGCCACGTTTATGGCTCAATCTTGACAAAACTCTGTATATAACAATATCTAGGCCAAGATCAAGTGGGGGTCACTTGCGTTTAAAACCTAGGTCAACAGGTCAAATCTTTGATAAACCATGTTACCACCCTAGGAAAAACATTAATGTCTCAATCTTTGGTTAAAATTGTCATCATTAAAATATCTAGGCTAATATCATATCTGGGTCACTTGTGTTAAAAACCTACGTAACAAGGTCAAAGCTGAGTACAAGCTTGATACCAATCTAGAAAAAACATTAGTGACTCAATCTTGTTGAAACTTGGTAAAACAAATTCATGACGAAATCTAGGCAGAGTTTAAACCTGGATCATGTGTGTCCAATAACTAGGTCATCAGGATAAATCTTAAAAAAATACTTTTTACCACTCTAGAGGCCACAGTAATTTTAGAATTTGATGAAATCGGTTGAAATGTTCTTTTTTGCAAAACCTATAGGCTTTATTAGAATCTGGGTCTCATGCATTAAAAAAGGTCATTAGATCAAACCTTTGAAAAGTCTTGTTACCACTCTAGGACCAACATTTATGACAAAAGGTTAATGAATTATGGTCAGATTGTAAAACTATCTTGAAAATACCTTTGCCAAGTTCAAGTCAAGTACAGGTCGATACCAAATGTTGTCGTGAAGACGCAGGAAAGACCTGTAAATAAACTACAACAACACACACACACCCTTGGCCAAGTTTTAATCTGGGTCAGTAGGGTCTAAAACTAGGTCCCCAAGTCAAATCTTAAACTCTAGGGCTGCATTTATTTACTTAGTATTGATGAAACTTGGTTAGAATGGTTATCTTGACAATATGAAGGCCATTATTGAATGCAAAGTGTCTGGAAAACTAGGTCACTTGTCCAAGTCTTCAGTAATTGTTATCCATTGACTCAGGTTAGCACTTAATGGGCCATCATGGCCTTCTTGCTATTATTTAGTATTTCTTAAAATAAAAGACATGTCAACTTGAAATTCAATAGGTAGGTATATCTGATTAGGGGAAGTGCAAAACAAAACATTAGTCTTTCTCTCATACTTTTTTAGTTAATGCTCTTTGTTAATTTGTATTAAATTTTATTTTGAGCATATCTGGAATTATCACTCCTGCTTCCATAATTTCACAAGTATTGCCCAAGTGAATGTTCATGCTGAAAGCTTGTTTAGAGAATATATTGCTTATACTGTTAAGTTAACAAGATGAAAAGCATTGGGAGGAAGCTTGCATGGTTGGGAAACCAGTTTCTTAAAGCTGAACTGACGATTCCCTCTGACAATGTGGCAATGTGTGTGGGTAATTCAGCCACAACGTTCTACATGTAGTTTGTGTTGTTTCCGTAGGGAGTATTTTCATGTTACTCACTGGACTTCTTTGGATTGATTATGTTCTACTAAGTTGTGATTATGTTACATATGATCACATGTAACATTGGAACTGTCTGATCAAATGCTTCCTTGGGTCAGTCAACCTTTATTTATGTAATTCGTATGAAATGATCATCTAATTTTTTATTGAACCCAAGTTTTATGTTTGAATTTATTTTGAATCACCAATATATTTCAAAATCTAAAATTTCCCCCCAAACTTTTTCACACCACCCTTGTCAATTTAAAACGCACTTTTTACCAAAACACACATTTAGCGCACTTTAAAGTGCGTAAATTCTGTGTTTTTTGTTAATATTTGCGTTTTCAGTGTTCATAAGTGCACTTAAGTGCGCATTTTGTGCGTTTTTTTTTCAAGTGCGTTGTTTAAATGAAAAAGTTTGTTTTTTGTGTGTTTTCTTCATCTGTAAGTGCGCTTTTGAGTGTAGATGTGAGCAAAATGTGTGTTTTTTATCTAAGAAGTGCGTCTTTTATTTAGGAAGTGCGTCATTTATCTAAGAAGCGTGTTTTAAGATTTACAGATGTGGGTTTTTTCTCACAAAAGTGCGTTTTTTTTTTATGTGCGTCTTTTTTAAGCATAAGTTAGTCTTTTATTTCATAAGTGCGTTTTTATCATATGATCTGTTTTAAACGGATGTATCTAAAAAGACACATGTTTAACACACTTCTTAAAAAGTGCGTCTTTAACAACCGTTTAGCAAATGTTGTACAGAAATTGAACAAGAAACAAAATTGTTGCAGGCTCTAACAATTTATTTGCATCAAATGAATAAACATAGACATGTACCTCAGTAACCTGTTATAATATAAGGTGCAGTTTGAATTCAAAGCGGTTACTGGTTGTGCATATGAACCTGTTAAATGTTAATATACTTTATAATACAATTTCAATGCATATAACATTGCTTTCGTTTTAATCTCAAACATTTCTAAAAAAAATTCCACCTAAATCAGACTGTGGGTGACTAATTAAAAATATTGAAAGTGTCAAAAATATTATGTGGGCTTGAAAGTATCAATAATATTTCTTCAACATAAAAAATAAGTATTTGAACTTTCTTATACTGATATTTATACCCCAATACAATTAATGTCTACCACATTAACCATAAACATACATTTAAAAGGCAATTAAAATAATATTTATACTATTATTATTATTTGCTTACACCATTCAGCATGTTATATTTAAATATTCACAATTAAATATAATGCGTTAAGGGTGCTGTGTATTATTCAATAAATATTTTGGTGTTGAAATGACTGCCTTATCAGTATTTCTCAGATTATGTAATTTTTGGCTTAGACACAGCATGGAATCAGATAAGAGAATAGCCAGTCCCTATCAGTCCTCCATCTAAGCCTAACAAAGGGGTGTTGATATACTTTTGATTGGTTCAGGCACCATCTATTAGAGAACCACAGATAGGAAGTTCTTTTTTGAAAACAAGCAGAATCAGCAACTGTTTTTAAGCTAGATTTTAGGTACATGTATAAAGTGAACAACATTCAGACTTATTATTCTAGTGTAAAATGTCTTGAAATACTTTCAGCATGAAGTATTGTGTGATGAAATAATATGTGTATTTACTACAATGTGAAAATCAACAATAAGTTTGTTGCAAAGGAGATTCAAAGTGGGTGGTTAAAGACATATAAAGTGATATGGTCTAGTTCAACAACTGCCTGTATTTTTGGAATACTGAAGAACAGTCTGTTGTAACAGGTTTGTATTTTCAATTCTGCATCCCTTTTTTATTTAGTATATTGAATTAATTATGATAATTATCATATTTATGTATTGTCACTGGGAAATGTAAATGGATGAGTAAATGTAATGCAATTGTAAGGAAAAACAACACCATTTGAATTATTATGGCTGTATTTTATGGCTATTGTCATCTTAAATGTTATTTATACCTATTTTTGGTCATTAATGAACAGGTTTTTTCCCCCATATTAAATGAGAACTTTTATATTTTAAATTTTAAGGTTATACCCCATGGTGACCGTGAAATTTACATTGATCAGAAGATCCTTTGGAAAGAATGTGCATCATCGCATCGCCTGCCAAAAAAGGGAGCAAAAGGGAGACTACCTGATGTATTGACTTGAATACCAGGTTTTACCCTGCATAAGCTGGGCAACATGAGGAGAACAGGAGCGGGAAAACCGCGCTCTCTCCTTGACCAAGAAAAGCTGGATTTGTTTAGAGGTCAAACTATACAGGGTACTGGTTATTGCATTTTAAAGGTGTCACACTTCTGACCAGTCCACACAGCCAAATGAGACCACGTATCTCGGTGCATTTTCAAATAGTATTTTCTACCAAACATATTTATTTATGAAAAGCGTTAAGTCACGAGTGATCAAGGGATTAAAATTGCAAAAATAAACAACCAAAAACAACAAGCAAACAAACTAGTTTTGATTTTAATTTATAATTTTTCTTCAACGAGATTACCATCACAGCAATATTCAACACTTACATTATAAAATATCTTTCAGGACCTGATCAAATGAGATCATGCACGAGACGCACCGCGCAAAGGCCATGACAGTATAATAGTTGCACAGAAGTTTGACCGGCTGGTGGCAGACATGGAGAGAGAGATGAGAGCCGCACTCCGCCGCCTCAAAGAAATGACAGGCCTTGACTGATTCTCATCTTTTTTTATGTATATAGATGTTTCTGTGTATATACTGTACATGTTATTTATTAGTATGCTATTATGTTTTGTTTATTTATAATCTAATTATGTTAATATTTATTTCATCAAATTGTCATTGATATTTAATTACTCATGTATGTTAAAAAATGTTGGTGTACATTAAAGTATAAAATTGAATTATCTTGTAATTATTTAAATACACAAATATATGTTTATATAATTATTGGTTTTTATTGCATATCTGAATTTAAAAAAACTTTTAACAGCAAATAATTGAATCAACTGTTAAGGCAAAAGATGCACCTTTAACGCACATGTGTGCTTTTTGTGAGTGCGTTTTTTTACTGCCATTCATGTGCGTAAATTGTGCGTTTTATGTGGGTTATAACTGCGCTTAACGTGAGTTAAATTTGCTTTTTTTTAAATAACTCGCAGATTTAACTCGCTGAAAAGCGCAGTTTTAACCCACTTAAAAGTGCACATTTTACACACATGTGCGCTTTTTTGTGGGTTATAACTGCGCTTAAAGTGAGTTAAATGTGCGCTTTTTAAATAAAAAAGCGCATATTTAACTCGCGAAAAGCGCACATTTAACGCACATAAAAGCGCACATTTAACACACATGTGCGCTTTTATGTGGGTTATAACTGCGCTTTAAGTGAGTTAAATGTGCGCTTTTAAAATACAAAAGCGCACATTTAACTCGCGAAAAGCGCACATTTAACACACTTAAAAGCGCACATTTTACACACATAAATGGCAGTCAAAATCGCACTTATAAAAAGCGAACGTTTAACGCACATAAAGCGCACATTTACCCACAAAAAGCGCACAGTTTCTTGTTTGTTTGTTTTTGTTAAAAACTCACTCGGTAAGAAAAAGCGCACATAAAACGCAGTGCCAATACCGCCACGTTTAACACACGCAAAACGTACTTAAAACGTACATTTCTCACACTTTTTTGAGAAGGGCAGTGTTGTAATGTCACGTGTGAACATGGCTTTAATGTCACCTGTGTTTATGTATTTTAAGGAGAGGATGGAGTTTTCCAAGACTTTCAAAGGGTAATACTTTAACATCCATGGCTACTTCTTCAGTGGTTATTTTGCGTTGAAAATATTCATAGTAAGATTTATAAATGTAGAAGTTAAATCTATTTTATAAGTTAAAACTATACCAGAATGCTGAAGATGCTCTTGTGGCAACTGCCTTTGAAAAGAACATTTTGATTTGCAATTTTTTATTAATATTAATGTAGAATGACTGTAACAAATACAATTTATCATTTGAACTTTAATGTTGATCTTTTTTTATTTGAAAACATTATATCAATATCTTGGTAGAAATCACTGTTGAAAGGCATTTTGTTAAAATATCTTATGAAATCATTTGATGATGAAAAAACAAATGTATCTTAGAGATTTAAAACAATACTGTCTTGGCATTCACACATTTTTGAAGTATAAATTTTTGTAACGGTGCAATTTATGGTAATTATTTGAGTGCCTTTCTTGTATACATATTCCAACTCTGCTGCCTTTGCATTGCAGTCCACAGTAAACATCATCTTCGAAAGAGTGGGAAAGGTGGACCCTGTGACCCGTGGCATAGAAATGGCTGTCAACTACCTTGAAAAACAGTTTGATGTTTGACATGTTTTAACACTAACCATACATACAACAACCTTAATTCTTATCTCTTGGGAAAACTATGTGAGCCTTGCTATGGGAAAATGGGGATGAATGCATGTGCATAAAGTGTCGTCTCAAATTAGCATGTGAAGTATGGACAGGCTTATCAGGGATGACTTTTTGCTCCTTAACGGGATTTTTGCCAAGAAAAGGAAAAAAGTGTCACCAAAGTGGAAAGAGTCGTCCCTGATTAGCTTTATTCACATGCATAAAACCGTGTTTTCCTATAACTCGGCTCATTTATATGTTTGTGCCCAAATTTGAAATCAATATGCATAAACTGAATGCTCATCTTTTTCCTATTATATTATGAACCTGTTAGTTCAATCTGGAAAACTTGGATGCACATGATGACAGGTTTCAATCTTTCACACTGAAAATGTGAGTCAGTTTAATGATAGCACTATAAATGCTGTAAACTTCCACAATCATAATTGGAAAAAATATATAAGAACCCGTATGAAAATAATCAGAAAAGGCAGCTAAGTTGTATTTCTTTTAGGTGAAGTTTTGGTCCCAGCAGATCTCGTTTATATTGATAGGCATTATAATAGTACCGGGGTAACTCCCATCAGGGGTTTGTTGATAAGTATGACTCTTACAAGGGTATGTCTTTAATTTAAAAGACCATTTAAATTATTATTTTTTCCATAATTTATGAATGATTCAAATTTAGGAAAGCTAAACATTTTTTAGCATTTATGATATGTTATTAAAGAACAGTGACAAGCATTACATTGTCTAGCATATTGCTGTAAAATGTTTAACGTCTTCAAATAATGCTATGTTTTGTGTCATTTTTTGACCACCAGAATTTATATGAAAAGGTAAACCTGCGCTTATGCAATGTTTTAATAATCTCAAATTCTAGATTAACTTATCATTTTAGCCCTCAGATATTCTTTTTTGACAGGACATATGTACTATGTTTGTAACACAACTCTAGGTTAATGACATGACCAAATAGAACTATATTGCGGGACGTGTCTTTGAAACAATAGCACACTTGTTTTGATACTCTTGAATAAATATATGGCATTTAAGTCCATATCAGTTTCTTGTGAATTGTGATTTCTTGTTTGGTATTTTACAAATAATATGTAAGGTCTAGTTTGTATGGTTGTTAGGGCTATGTTTCAGTTTTTCTATGCCAGAGAGAGCAGCAAATCCAGTCCAATATAATAGTACTGTGCCTTGCACAAATAATGGTATGTGATTATGTGTTTTTCCCCTTTTTCCATTGCAGATTCATTGTTACTGTTTGTTTTACAAGAATATTGCCATTTCTAGCCTTTCTCACATGTAAAAGAAGACACTCGTCATTTATTATGATAAAGAGATAATATTTGCAATTTATGTTACTTTTTTTTGCAATTACTGACTCTTTCAAGCTCTTTCATGCAGTTAAGTATAGTAGGCAACAAATAATTCAAAATGAACAGCACATATCATAGAGCCTTTTACATTTGTACCTGTGTTACTTTAAATAACTATGAAGTTAACAAATAGCAGTTGTAAATAAAATGGATGATACCATAGCAAAATGATTTTCACTTTTCATTTTTCATTTTAAGCTCATCTATTTTTTTAAATAAAATTATGAGCTATTGTCATCACCTTGGCGTCGGCGTTGGCGTCGACGTCGGCGTTGGCGTCGGCGTCCGGTTAAGTTTTGCGTTTAGGTCAACTTTTCTCAGAAAGTATCAATGCTATTGCATTCAAACTTGGTACACTTACTTACTATCATGAGGGGACTGGGCAGGCAAAGTTATGTAACTCTGGCGTGCATTTTGACAGAATTATGTGCCCTTTTTATACTAAGAAAATTGAAAATTTTGGCTTAGTTTTGTGTTTAGGTCCATTTTATTCCTTAAGTATCAAAGCTATTGCTTTCATACTTGCAACACTTACTAACTATCATAAGGAGACTGTGCAGGCAAAGTTATGTAACTCTGACTGGCATTTTGACAGAATTATGTGCCCTTTCTATACTTAGAAAATTGAAAATTTGGTTAAGTTTTGTGTTTAGGTCCACTTTATTCCTACAGTATCAAAGCTATTGCTTTCATACTTGCAACACTTATTAACTATCATAAGGGAACTGTGCAGGCAAAGTTATGTAAATCTGACTGGCATTTGGACGGAATTATGGGCCCTTTATACTTAGAAAATTGAAAATTTGGTTAAGTTTTGTGTTTTGGTCCACTTTACCCCTAAAGTATCATATATATTGCTTTCATACTTGGAACACTCGCAAACTATCATGAGGGTACAGTAAAAGGACAAGTTGCATAACTCTGGTTGTCAATTTTACGGAATTATTGCCCTTTTTTTTACTTAGTAACTTTGAATATGTGGTTAAATTTTGTGTTTCGATCCACTTTACTTCTAAAGTATCAAGGCTTTTGCTTTCAAACTTCAAATACTTTCATGCTATCATGAGGTTACTGTACCTGGCAAGTGGAATTTAAACTTGACCTTTGAATGACCTTGACTCTCAAGGTCAAATTATTAAATTTTGCTAAAATTGCCATAACTTCTTTATTTATGATTAGATTTGATTGATACTTTGACAAAACTACTCTTACCTGACATACCACAATAGACTCCACCCAAACCATCCCCCGTGCCCCCCCCCCGAATCCTCCCCTCCCCCTATTTTTTTTTTAAAGATCATCTTACAAATGACCACCACACCCTCACACTTTACCCCCCCCCCCACCACACACCCCCAATTTTTTTTTGAAACGGTTAAAAAACACAAATATTTATTTTTATTATTTTATTTTTGAAATACCGTCCAACCATCGCACCCAAGAATCCCCTCCCCCCACCACCCACCCCCCACCCCGCAATTTTTTTTTCATTTTTTTTTGTATTTTTGGAACATAATGTAATAAATGTCCACACCCCCACACTATACACCCCTCTTCACTCCACCCTCCCTCCTTTGTGATTGAAATTGAGAGTCCCTTCACCTTTAAAAAGAAAATAGATGAGCGGTCTGCACCCGCAAGGCGTTGCTCTTATTATTATATGGTGTTATTATCTTTCAGGGGATGTACTTTGTATCCTCCATGTTACTCATGGGGATGAACATGCCTCTGGAATACGGGTAGGCATAGTTCGTGGTCCACTGAGTTTCTCTTTGAAGGACAATATATCTGTAGAGAGTTTCACTTAACAGCTGACATTAATCAAGATTTTTAAGCACCCCAACTGATGTTTAAACCTGCACAAATATTTAAAGTTCTGTTGGTGCTTAGTTCTGTTTCTCCAGAAAATTGGTTTAATTGGTACATTTTTAATGCATTAGAAGATGTTTACACCCCATGCTTTCAGAGGAGTGGGTGGAGACACAACTGGATTAATTTATTGAGTATTTAAACAAATTTTTATTTTACATTTAAAAGTAGCTGCCTGTTTGATTATTTTATCGTTAAAGATGATCCCTATATATATTTTATTTGCTACTCCATAACAGATTTAAAACAAAATGTGGGAAAATACATCATACCAGTTGCATTGCTTTTTGTTAGAACAATTATAACAGAGGTACTGGGCGAACTACAGTTCAACTTCTATCACCGCTGGTTTGACGTGATATTTCTTGTCAGTGCCCTCTCCAATATTGGTTTCTATTGGCATGCATCGGACACCATTAACTAGACTTTGTTCTGCCATTCAAACACATAATTGTTGGGTTTTGATTTCAACCAATATGTATGGGGTTTTATTTTTTAAATGAAATTGTTCGTATGCAACGTACATCTGGCCTTGTATTCACCAACAAGTTCTTAGACATTGTCTGAAAATGAAGAATATTCTTTAAACTGTCATATTTGTATACTAGAATACATATCAATATGACATTGAATTTAAAAAACTTATTTTATGTAAAAAAGGAACTTCTTTTACTCTGAATACTACCAAATAATTTCTTAACGCTTTAAGACCTTTCTTTCTAGATTCAACCTTAGATACTGATGAGCAGCAAACAGCATAAAACCTGAGCTGACTGCTAGTTACTTGCAGACTGTTCTGGTTTTATGCTGTTTGGACATAGCAATTTTCACTTTGCCTATAAGTGGAAAAGGGTTAGTTTAAAGTGTAAATGGAAGATAAATGATGTCTGCAATTCAAGTTACAATGACAAGAATAATCAATACTAAATGTTCATTTTTTTGAAAGTTTGATTTGAGATTTCTACTGAGCTTTTAATAGTTTATTTTTCTTTAATGTTTTGTCATCTTTATATATATATATATATATATATATATATATATATATATATATATATATATATATATATATATATATATATATATATATATATATATATATATGTAATACATTCTGTAATTTTGAAACGTTTAGCGTCTAATGTGTATATAAGACAAGACGTTATTTTGCAATAAGACGAAACGACATTATTTATACTAAGTTTAATATTCATAGAATGGTAGTAACAGTAAAATGATGACCCTTTCTTACAGATTTTGCTCAAATTGGCTTTTTCAAAACAATCTTGTATTGGTCTGTGGGCATAACGCATGTCATAACGAATATACCACATATTGTATTTCAAATATTGTGTTGGTTTATAATCGAGTTAGGATTTCATGGGCATTATAACATTTATGGGCACTCGGAACTAAATCTGTTTCTAACGGACATTTCTATGTAATATAATGCAATGTATATGTATGATACCAAAATACGTCGAGTAGGCATTTATAAATTTGCATTGTGTGTCGGCCCTATTTAGTATGTAGCCTCTTAACCTATAAGTTCGTGCACCTTAAACTTCAAACGCATTTATTTTTATGACAAATAAGTAAACAATACCTTAATGTGATATATGCTTTTAGATTTACCCTTTGTTTTACCAATAACGAGTGAAACAGTTTGCTTTTCAGATAAAATAACGGAGTTACGTACCTTTAAACATGGGTGTACATCGTAGTCTGCGTCACAGAAAATTACCCTATAAGATCATGCACCGAGTTTGATGACGTCATAGCGAGGCCCTGGCATGTGTTTATAGTAAATGATGTCTGTTTTGTGAATATGTGTTTATTTCTAATAAATATGTGTTGTTTTAGCTGACTTTCGTGATAAAATTGTATTAAACAGAAGGGTTTAAAAAACATCGGTAAACATAAAAAAGAAATATCGACTGTGTTAAATGTTATCAGAGGTCTAGAAAAAGTGTATCGATTGACGGAAAATAGCGAAACAACGGCAAGTGGTCCGTGAATGCACTTAACTTTGATTATGTGCAACTGTTTCACATTGACTATTCAAGTAAAACATTCGCACATAATAAAAACTTAAGTTTCTTGACGGACCATTGGGCGTTTGTTTATTAAACTAACTCGAGTATGCATCGCTTGAAAAAAATACGATTTAAATAAAATCCATAGCATCCGATAAAATAATATCTAAAAAGAAAACGCTATCAATTATTTTGATGTTTAACTAATAAACTCGAAATCAAGTTACAACAACTATATAACTTAAATATAACTCAGTTTAATCACAGTGGGGTCATAAAAAGCTGTCACCCCTTCTAATGACAGTTTTTTGTGACAAAATGCCAAATGTACGCAGTGAGAACATTTGTCGCAATAGGCCCATGTCACGATCTTAACGTATTGCCCGGTGTTATCAATTTAGGGGTAAAACTTTCCACGGACACAGCACACTTCTTCGTCATCGTCATTGCTCTCATCATCCGATCCGGATACGTTTCCCATTCCTCTGGTCGATGGTTTGGGATTGAGTGGATCCATTATGACGATATATGTGGATTTCCTCTTTTTCTCGATCGTCTTTCCCTTTCCTGTGTCAATCAACGAGGGATCTGTTATGTTTTTTCCCCCAGGTCTTGGTTTGGAAAGGCGTGGCTTTGCATTCTTCGGATTTTCAACTTTGGAGCACGTACATGCACAACCGCATGCTTTGCTGGGAGGGATCTCCGCAGTTTCCATTTTCATTTTCAAATATGCTTCAACAGCATCTTTTCCCTTCCTCATTGCCTTGACCTTCTAAACGGGTGTGTTGTCTGTGAATGATTCACAGGGAAACAATTTTTCCCGCTCCACCGCGTTTCCATCTAGAGGATATATTCCTGTTTTTTTAAGGCGCCAGTTATATTTGAGGGGCACGTGGCACATGGGTATTCTTTACACGCCAAAGCTGTCATGTCATATTTGGTTACCGACTTTTCCATGTTTTCTCTCATTAAAAAGAGGCACATTCCCTATAATAAAAGCCATTGAATGGTCCGAATATCCCCACAGTAAGCGGCCGAAGGAGATGAGACGTATGTGCCGGTAAAACAAAGAGAATGATGTTATTCGCTACTGCCCAATCATTCATCTGCTTGGATGTGTGGCTTGCGTGGCCATCGTATATAAGCAGTATCTTCTGCGTTGCGTAAGCGATGGACCGGACATTTGGGATGAAGTGGTTTTGGATGTAATCGCTGAAATGGCTGAATTTTACCATCCCGATTCTGACATCACAATTTTAATCCCTGGCAAGCTGCCTTTGTAAAGGTCATCGTTCATCCGCTTTCCTTTATAAATGAAGTACGGTGGCAGATGATTTCTGGCCGCGTTTGCGCAACCTATCGCAGTTCTGGTTGTGGAGCGGGGGATGTCACAGCCTGTAGTTTTTCATGTATTGGGCAATTATGTTTGGAGGGCGGTGCTCTGGCTGAATGCCGGTTTTGTCAAGATTGTATACAAATTGGGGCTTATCAGACATCTCGTTTTCTTTAATAACCTTTTTCAGACTTTTGAAGTATCGTTCGACCACAGCAGGGGATGCCGATTTCGCTTTGTTGGTTTCCAGCGCACTCGGTTTCACCGAGCTTTCACGCTCTTTCCATCGCTTTAGGAACCCAGTCAACAAGCAGTTGCTTAGCGGTTTTGCGTTTGATTTTATTCCTTATGTCTGGGCTAATTCTCTACCAAGTTCCTTAAGTTTATTGTTGGTTATGCCATAGCCTAGCTGTGCCATTACCTCTACATGCTCAACAAGAGATTGCTCCTCTTCCAACGAAAGCAATGTATTCTCGTTTTTTAGGTTCGTGGGGTCAACACGCCCTTTCACTCTATCTCGCAGAGTCTGAATTGGGACTCCAAACATCAAGGCTGCCTTTCTCACGGATAGTTTTTCAGTTTTGACACTATATAGAGAGAATAACAGGTTTATACTGTCCCATCGTTTTGTAATATACCAGGCGAGGCTTAGAATAATATAACGGCTAGGCTTGACTTAATTGTCAATTCCACGTAACTCCAAACATTGACTGATATAAGAACTTCCTGATGACCATGATATGAAAAAATATATCAGGCAACGTTATATCAGGCAGATATCAATGCGATGGTTTGATAAAATGCCTTATCTAGCAGCTGTGAGGTGTAAGTGCGGTACTTTGCGTAATTCTTGCTAGAGATTTGATAAGGCTGGAGTTTCAAAAGAATGAACAGGATATGTGTGAATTATTTTGAAACGACGTCAATTGATTTTTAAACGTATTGTAAAGCAAAGTATTTAAAACATTGAACACACAAGAAATTCGAAACGGGCCTCCAAGGGAAACAACCCTTACAACATGTTTCGATCACAACAAACAGCGGCATCCGTGTGGTGAAAGAATTTTGCAGTTTTCAACAATTTTTAGGCAATTTCTATGGAAACGAGGTTAAAAATCGGACAATATATGTAATTAATCCAAGTTCATATCATATTTATTGTGTTATTACCTGTTTTTTCCCCATGATTTTCGTTTCTTTGGCTGCGAAAATTATTTTGTTACAAAGTTGACCAGTTTTCGGGCGCGTGCGTTCGAATGTCGCTTGGTTGTTTACGTCATAAAAAAGAACACGATCTTATAGGGTAGCACGAAGTTATAGGAAAGGAGGATAAATGAACGATATTTTTGCTGATCCCTGTATATTTGGTTTTATACAAGGATCTGCATAGTAAAATGTATCTTACGTGTTTACTTGTTGTAGCAGTTACACAGCTAAGAAGTGGAAAACTAAGTTGTTGAATGTGTTTGACAGTTTATCACGTAGTCTTTGAAACATAAGTCCATTTCAGTGTTCACCATGATTTATGTATGTTGATTTAATTCTGACACATATGCTTTCCAATGTCTGTACAATATTCTGAACTACGCGATACATGCAGCGTAACGGCCGCAGCCGTCCCGCTGCAAAACAAATTGTGCGCCTTCTATCTGGATATGTACGTTATTATGTCTTGTAACTCAAGTCAAAATTCCAGATATAAACGATTAAACATTTTATAGTAACGTGTGCAAACTCTGACGGGCCGTGTGCAAGTCACCAGTCTAACAACTGTAACGTAAATACGACGTATGCATCAGTCACATAACGAATACATACGGAATTGTCTGATATTTGACGTTTTATACCCGAGGCAATGAAATGCCTCAAAAATTAAATGTGCAATTGTTGAGCCATATGTATCCATGTATTGTTGAATAACAAATTAATTTATTGTGGACAAGAAATAATGAATTCGATATACTGAGCCAATATAGTTATTGATAACGTTTTAAGTACAACAATGTAAAGACGAGCATACAATCTAACATTCTAGAATCTTACACTAGTTCATTTATCCCATTTGTTTGCAACTATTAATGCTGTTATTTATTGATGGAAAAAGTCATGAATTTGAAAAATGTATTTAATTTCATACCAAATCCATATATTACCAAATGTAATGTTCCAACGCAATTAAGGTTATATTTAAAATGTTTGATATGCGCGGTGTACTGAATATTCCTTAGGTTCCTCAATTAACCCGTTTATAACTAGCGTCTAGTAAAAAGGCATTGGCAAACAGCGTGGAATCCAAATGAGACGCCGCATGATGCGGCGTCTCATCAGGGTCTGCGCTGTTTGCTTACAGGAATTTATGTAAGAAATATTCTAAATATAGAAATAAATATACTAGACATCCCTAATTTTGGAAAATAAATTGATCCAATTTAGAAGGATGGGAGAGTCCAATAGGCATAAATGGGTTAACGTTTAGGTTGACATGTTGATTTAACATCTCCTTTTGATTAAAGTTTGATTGGCTCACGAGTTACAAAAGAAAGCAATTTTTGTAAAAATCATGATATAATCTTCTACAAAATAGTTCATTATTTGTTTGTTTAAAAAATAGACCCTAATTATGTAGTTAAAGAAAATAAAATTTCGTTATCATAAGGCGAATATTTAATTATCCGCTCATTCTTTAATGCCACATTTGTAACAGCTGCATAGAATATATCTGCGTCATGTTTAATCTATCGTATTCATTGCATAACGTTTACGACTAAAATATTAATGAGTGTTTATCGGCAAATACACGGACTGGACTTTGAACGATGACTATATATTTATAGTCGAACGCCTCTATTCGTGCCTCAGTGTCTACATGAAACGCAATTTTTATAATTGATGGATAACAACTTATTTACGGGTATTTGATGATTGTCACACTATTATTTTCACTCAATATAATTATTCTCTGTTTCTTGATAAGTTTAAGGTACATCTATCGTGAAATCACGAGGGCGATACCAATAACATATTCTTCAGCACGATTCCTTCATACACAAATATATGCTGTCGAATACCAACAGTGATGTTAATGATACAATGACACTGGCCAGTAATTTTGTTTTATAGATACATATATAAGTTACGTATTTATCGGCACGATGCCGTGACAAAATAGGTCATGCCATCTTCCGACTGAAATGTTTATGTAAGAATCCACCCTTTATTGCTAATGTACTTGATACTTTTAAGCAGTAAAATCAGAAACAGATATAAGTCACGTAATTGTCCACTACCGACTGAAATGATTATGACACAAGTCCACATACCAGTACGCGATGTAAATAAGTGCTTTATACTAGAATGCGTAAAATATGGGTGTCGATTTTAACTCCAAAAAGGCATGCGCCATTAAATACTTATTTAACATGGAAATCGGTAAAGATATTAAAAAAAATCCTAAAACACACATATATGTATGGTCAATTTAACAATATTTAATCAACTGTATACACTGACCTAAAGGAAATAAATGTGTCTCCTGTTGTTGTTTTTTATAAACATGATATGAATTGATTATTTTTTGTTGTTATTTTTTATCCGGCAAACACTTATCACCAACGAGCATACTCAGTGTCATCCATGAAATTCCATAAACCATTGTAATACAAACGGTAACTTGCCTTAACTTAATATTTGATCAGTCGTTAAACCTAATTAAGCTGAAGCCGATCGGCTTTTTATAAACACTTATGTTGAATGCGTAGGAGCCATTTTGTCCTGAAAGTTGCCAATACCAGCGACCACCTATTATATCAAATATCGCGCTAAATACGAATATAATTAGAGATCAATTGAGTTGCTCACAATTGCTTACTCTCTTTCATCGAATTGTATTATTTTTGGATTTTTCAACCAGCAACATAATACAGATTAATCAATCAAACAGTGAGTCAACTAAGTCATATGTGGGCAAATATGATACATGTATATTATCTATGTGTTACGGTCGATGCAAAACGAACCATGTGCTATGTTTAGTAAATCGTTCTTACAGGAACATACGTTACACAAAGAATCTGTTTAACTGGAAATCGTTCAAAGAAGTAAGACTTATTCCATTTCTTTGTTTGCACAACTTTAATTGCTAATTGACTGTACAAATATATTAATATAAAATGATTATTTCGTTGCACATTATGTTACTAAATACGTTATGGATTCGGTTTTCTTTTCAATATGTTAATGTTAGATTGCTATAACTCGTCATCAGTTTAGCAAATTTGGTTTAAGCTTTGTGTTACTTACAAACTGATGCTATTTTTACAACAGCAAAATCTTATATTTTATTCGTATGGCTATCCGCAAACGTGTCCATCATTCACCGACTGTGCTCTTAAAAATGTGTATAATGATTTGCCCGTCGATGACTAACCAATTATAAAATTAAGTTAGTAAGAAATTAATGTTAGTTAAGTATGGGAGTTAATGGTATATTACAAAGTGTTATCGCTTATTTTTCTGTTCGTTACAGATATATTACAACTTCCGTTCGTCTGTGTGCTTATTAATATAACGTGTTTGAACAAACTCGTAGCTAAATTGCATATGTCGTTACTTAATAAAGAAAGGCAATCATATATGATTGCGTAGAAATTAAAACGCACCCTAAAAGTGTCGTTTGTATACAAGTTATAATCGCTCAATTGTTTGTACATCACAACTTTTCCGTATGAGTGTTACTGACCGGCCGACCGACCGACCGAAAGACTGACTGACTTCACTAATTGCCTTGCCTTCCGACCGACGGATCTAACTGACTGACATAAACTTTGAGTACACCAACATTTGTATCTCAAACACTCAGATAAATTGATAAAATATAAATATTAATACGAAGAAAGTTTTATTGTAATTACCAATATAAACATTATACTTTTAAACTTTGTGTGCACGTAAAAAACATGCATAACAATGTGCATAACACATCATTTGTAAATATACTTTTTTACATATTTTGTATAATCATGTACAGCAACTGCCAAATGTTTCTTATTTTGTAAATATATACATGTATTTAAAGATATTGTTAAATATTGTGTGATTATAATCAATATAAAGAAGTGAAACTCCAGCTGCTGGAGCAGTACTGAATTCTTATTATACACACTTAGTTGGTCCTTTATTTAAGGCAAATGACCAATTGCCAAAACAGTACAAAACAGCACAAAACAGTACAATACAAAACAACATGCATAACACATAAATGAATAAAGCTGGGGTCACCGCTTTAAGCAAGTTATATTTTACCGTTAACAAAGTTACTCAATTATATTGTTGGAACTGCGTACAGGTCACGCAGACCACACAGGAGACATCATACGCTATAGACACTAATTGGTCTTACATTTAATGTGTTTGGCGATATTCTTCCAGTTAAAATCCCAAATCGTCATTTGGACAGCGCAAGTCGGTAGAAACGTTTTGATAAGTAATTTATTGAGTACCATTTGGGTCGAAAGTCAACAAGACCTGCTAGTTTAAAAGAGAAATGTACTTCGACGTACACTATGTACGTCGAAGTACAAAAAATTGTACTTTGACGTACAAATATAAAATTCACTTCGAAGTATATATGTGTACGTCGATGTACAATTGGTACGTCGAAGTGCAGTTTGTACTTCGACGTACATGTTTGTAGTTCGACGTAAAAAATTGCTGAACAGCCAATCAACACACTCATCTCTAGAGCAGCTTTTCCTTCAGATTTATTCATAATACATGTTTAAAATCTCTTTTTAAATGAGGACAAAATGCATAAAAATGTCAAAATTGAATTGGAAACTAACAAAGCATTATAAATCAGTATCTGCTTAATGTTAATTTGACAAAAGAAATATTTATGTTTAAATTTACATTAAAATCGAAAAAGTCAGTCGCGGCGACGAGAACAATCATATTGTTGAACAAGTATTTGTGTTTCTATTAGGAACGAGATTTACGGCTCTTAATTCGCAAAAACTATCTAGTATATTTATAATCTCTTATAATATAATATATTCGTAAAGGTAAGCTTCAGCTTTCAAATGATTCTAGATTGGTAGAAATCGGATGGAAAATAAATATACAGCAATGAAATTAACAAACCAGGTAGCAAAAGAACCGGCGATATTGCCCGCCAGTAAAATGCGTCTTCTGACTGGCTAACACGCAAGGGTCGGTAAACACTGTACATCGAAGTACAATTTTGTGCGTCGACGTACAAACAAATGTACTTCGACGTTCATATTGTACGTCAAAGTAAATTTCTCTTTTTACCTAGTAAATCTTATTGACTTTTGAACCAAATGATACGCCATAGTAATTGATTACCGTACAAGCGTGCTAGCGTACCCTGTCGGTTGACTTCATGAAGATTGTGTACTTCAACTAATTTAAATGGTTTGTAAGAAGAACATTAACATACTGACAAAGTACGCATGCAACATGGCTACAGTGAACGTCATATATGTTATGACCGTGACAATGATTTATGCGAACTCTGAGGTTTAACCAGCACTGACAAATGGCACAACACCGCATGGTAATTTATTTGTAAATATTTGATTTTCGGATTAGTTTTAATTCCCCCCTCTCTATTAGAAAAACAACTATTGAATGGTGCCTCGGGGACTTTGAATTCGGAACACAAATCTCATCAAGAGACGACACCGCCTTTGTTCCTTGGTATTTGCATTTCATATTAAACGACAACTATAAAACATTACAAAACTGAAATTTCTCAAACTTAAGTACTGTTTTTCTTGCCAATATTAATATTCAAGATAAAAATTATGATAAAATGATTTTTGTGATCATGTATGGATTTTTATTAAATATGTGAATATTGCTAATGGAACTGTGTGTTTTTCCAAGAGCATTATACACATACTGTAAAAATGCTAAAAATCGATACCTAAGCATAAGCCAAGGTATACTTTGTTTTCGAAAATCCCATACAGTAAGTTGTAAAAACATCCCAGGGTTAAAACACTTTTGAGAACGAAAAATCCAATGGAAAAATGAAACAAATCCAAAGGGAGGACCTACTTTGCTCATACATTATATAACGGTAAAAGGAATATTCAAGGCAAAAATACTCAAGTATTGATTAAACATATAAAATTTCGGTTTTGCAAATTGTTTTTTATTCCGGTAACCGTTTTGTACAAAATATAATATTGTTAAGCGTTGATGCTTGAGTGCGGTGTCCAGAGACCCCTGTAATCCCACCTGGTGATTTCTGACCATTTAAATTTTTGTAAACGAACAAACAATCTTAATAAGTTTGTGGGTCAAATTTGGCACAGTCCAAACTCGCACAAATAACATATGTTTTCCATATTACAGCCTAAGATTCCCAATTGAACGTTTTTCATAATGGAATATCTCTATTTAAAACTCAACTTCAGCTGCCAATTTAACCCTTTGCATGCTGGGAAATTTGTCATCTGCTAAAATGTCGTCTGCAGAATTTCTAAAATTAGCATTTTCTTCGATTTTTTTCAAAGAATACTATCAGAATAGCAAACAGTTTGGATCCTGATGAGACGCCACGTTCTGTGGCGTCTCATCTGGATCCAAACTGTTTGCAAAGGCCTTTAAAATTCAGCTCCAGCGCTTTAAGGGTTAAGTAAATGCGAGGCGATTTTTCCCAATCCAAAAATCCACGACCCCATTCGCAAAACTGTGTGAAAAACACTGCATCTCACTTAGTGTTTGATCAGATGTCTTACACGATGAGGCCTGTAAATTGAAACTGATAAGCCTCTCTAGAATACGTATGCTTAATGCATATTTAGTTTTTTCAAATACCAGCTCAAACCTATTAGTTCTTGAGTGAAATACGATTATAATTCGAGGATCGGGATTAATAACGTACAAACACCAGCACTATGTAATAAACATACCTGTAAATACACACTTGTTTAAACAAAAACAAACTGTTGTAACGCAAATATTGTGATCTTTTTCACAACAATTTATACAATGAATTTTGTAATTATTACTATAACTTGGAAACTTACACGTACGTTAATTCAGCAACTGACTTCGATTTACGATTATAGAAACGTATTGTTAAACTTATTCAATATGTTTGTGTACCTATTACATAGATACCAAACCTGCTTTGAATATTCCGAATTACTAGTTGATATAGTGATCTTACTGCCCGTGAAAATTGTATTTATACACATTTGATAATAATATCAATATACACATATTTTATACGTTCTTCCTAGACCAGATTATAGAATTTTTTAAAAACGATAAACAGAAAAATAGCACAAAAAGAGGGTTTAACACAACGATTTTACAGAGAAAAATATTATTATTGTTAAACTTCAAACATCTCTCTTAAAGAACCTCGATGTAATAATTGGTATACTTACAAAATATAACGTTGCAAATGATACACATAATTTTACTGAGCACCATATTCCAATGTGTAATGTGAATATTACAAGTACGCAGTTCCAAACGATTATCATGGCGTTCATTGGCCTTACCGTTATCTCTAGGCATGCCATAATACCATGACAACACGAACACGCACTAAATCATGTGAACGTATCATATCATAAATATGTTACGTTTAATATCAGCAATCTGATTATGAATATAACTGGAACGTAGAACGCAGAATTAAACCATAATGCAATTCGTCCATTTTACAATACGACAGTCTAGTTAATCATCTATGCAAAAACGATTGAAATCACTCCCTTTGGGCTTATTCCACTTTTTGTTATCGCTTAATTATGCAAACACGTTCAGATGGAAGTCCCTAGTTGAATGGTCTGCATATATTCAGATTACATTTTCTGGTTTGGCATTGACTGTATACAGTAATTGCACATGGCACCTTAACCCTAACCCTTAAACGCGTCATTTACAATATATTTTTCATTCTAAATAGAGCAGTCGGCCTTATGAAATGTTGCCATTTCATGAATTTATAGAAACGATTCATATAATCATAAATATTGCATGTTATGTTTTTATATTTTGAACTATATCCTTTTTCTAAATGGGTTCACTGAAGTTGCTTATCTATGTTGATGAGCATTCGTGCACTGCACATAGTAATCAACGCAATGCGAATCATCAACATTCTGTGCTTGTGTAAATCGCTTTTTGCTACATAATCTTTACTTCGCCTGGAAATGTACATCGTTCACAATATGCAGCAGATCGTAAGTTGCATTACATACTATTTTTTCAGTCATATAGTTCAATACTCAAGTTTTGTGAATGCAGGAATGCAGCGTTGTACAATAATACAAATCATTTATTTGGAGACTGATGATGGAATTATATCGTCGTAAACGCCTTAGGTGTTTCAATGCCATGCGGGTTAAAAGGAAAAAACAATGATAACAACAATCTAGGCCATCGTATTGCCTATAAAAAATATGTTAAGCTTCAAACTGTGAGGTGATTTATTCAAATATCAAAATACATAATAAAAATCATTTCGGAAAATCATTAAAAATAAACATGCACTAAGCATAAGTAAAGTTGGTAACATACACGAATAAATAAAGAAATTGCACGATAAACCTTAACTGGTGTACGCTTTCTTAGATAAAGATTGTATGATCAGTTATTACATATATATGAAGCTATTTATTTACTGTTTAAATGCAAACTACTTGGGGAATCGGAATTTAATGTTAATGAAAGAACCGGATGAATATAGAAGCCGATTTTCCAATATGTGTTTCCTTGGAATTGGACATTTGAATGCGAAATAAATAAGATATTACACGTCATTGGTACGCACAATATCATTGTTATTTTAGTTTCATGTAAAAGTGCAGTCGTCGTAAAGTGCAGTTAAAGAATCATCCACAGTATTTACATTTTTTAAATGTTTCCTTTCCCATGTCACACAGTATTTGGGTCAGCTAATATAGTCATTTGCCTTTGCTGCATTTTATGAAATTCGTCTTCAGTGTATAATTTTTCTTGTCTATTTTGTGTTATTGTTACATATTTTATCAATATATTACAATTTAACACATATAAAAAAATTGTTTAATCACGCTTTAACAATTTGGAGAGTTCTGTTGTTGTCGTTATATTTTGTGAAACTACGAGGATTTTTTTATAAAGTATAAAATGCATCTGATATTGTATCAGGAACGATGGCCGAGTGGTCTAAGTGGAAATTTTTTCACTCCAAGACTCTATGGGTCAGTGGTTCGAGCCCTGCTGAAGGTTACCTTTTTTATTTTTTAAATTGCATTCTTGATTTTGTACTGAAGCTTTTAAGATCCAATGTTTACATGTATCAATATAAAGCATTTGATGATCAACTTCAAAACATGCCAAAATCTGTGAAAAGGCCCCTTTAAAAAATTGTTAAAGCAGGGTTAACCCCCTTTGAAAGGTCGAGCGTTTGGGGTGTATTGAATTGTCCATATATGTCTTTTTTATTACAAAATTCAAATAATTTTCAGGATTCTATCTGACACTTATACTACACATATCGAAATAATGTGTTGAGCATGTTACTTTCTTACTTGTACAATATAAGAATATTTGTACTCTCGTTTAAAAGAAACAACCTTATGCTCTGATGAATCAATAACACTCGATGAATAATAGTACTGAATACATTGCATGACAATTCAATTGTGAAAACATGACCATATCTTATTATTTTAACGGTTTTAAAACCTGACAAACGGATAGTTAAAAGCAACTTTATACGATTCAAATGTATCTCTCATCATTCTTAATTGGCCTTATACTATCAATATTACTTCAATCTGATTATACAATTACGCTAACTTAGACCGCAGTTTGACTATAATAATTATCCGACAGCAGTGAGCAAAATAACCACACGTTTCGATAAGGAATCCTTTGCACTTTTGTTTGAAATATTTTCTAATACAAACATAATTATAATATATATGAATAACGGTTTATATTATGCATTATAACAATCCCTCGGTAGGCTATTACAAAAATCCTTTATACATATATATATATATATATATATATATATATATATATATATATATATATATATATATATATATATATATATATATATATATACATATATGTTTTGTAGTATATTTGAAATGGACTTTAAGTGTAAATAATAACATTAAAGTCTAACTGATGATACCTTTCCCTGACGTTTTAGTGTATGAAAGTAATTCATAAATGCCAACAACCGAACCCCTTTCTTTAGAATGCCGAGCTTTCAATGAATTTTCTTTTTCAAAGTCTTAGTTCAATTATCTGAAAAAAGCACCATGCCCTTATATACTTGAACTTATTTACTGAAGTTCGAACTATGGACTTGATTTCGTGTGAATAGCCGTACGATTCACAAAAGCCGCAGAAGATTTGAACAATCTCTCAGACAGAGCGGATGATGGTTTCGTGCTTGTCCTCAATTGTTTTCCTAACGATGCAAAGCAAAATCATATTGATAGCTTACATATACACATTTGAGCGACAATGCATGAAAGCATTGTGCTAGCCGAAACTGTTCAGAGCAAAGGTTGTACATACTGTACGAATATGTTGTATTATTCATACTACGAATACCTCTCTAATACAATCATATAATCGACATGGCATTTTAAAGCACAGGCTCTAAGATGGAAACCTTTGTATACATGAACCGAAGAGCAAAATGATACTGTAAATTACTTTGAAAAACATCATACACGAACATTTATAGATAAGTGATCTCAATAATATTACATTGTTTGATATATGTACTTGGTCTGCGTTATTCAGGTTTACTGTTACCATTTAAACAACAACTTAATGCGTATGTTTAACATTATTTGTATTCACTGCCTAGTTAAAGTCATAACCCATATAAGGAACCCATTGTATTTATACACTGCTTCTTATAATTTCACAGACACAGTATTTTAATTAAATTCCTAAAAAGTAATTGTATTTTATTGTTTGCAATTTAGACTTGGATATTCCGGTAAACAAGTCTAGCAAATAAGTTCAACAAGTAGTTTTTGTGTGAAATAAACAAATACGTCAACTTGTCAAAATATAAAAAACAACGGTAAACCTTGAAGAAAATGTAATTTTGTTTTTAATGTGAACTGTACTTGCTAGATGGTATTGACATTTTAAACGCTTTTTCGAAGCTGCTTAACAAATATGTGTTTAAAACTAACCATATGTTCAGACGTTTAAGTTGTAAGAGATAAACAATACTTCTTTGTTGCAATAATAATAATAATAATAATAATAATATACTGTTAAAAGGTGTTTAATGCTGTTGTCGTGTTTTCAGTTCCAAAAGTCATGAACCGCAAAAAGTGTTTGACCCATTTATGCGTAGTGGACTCTCCCATCCTTCTAAATTGGATAAATTTATTTCCAAAATTAGGGATGTTTAGTATATTCATTTATCCTGCCTCTGTTGCAAACATTGACCAAAAAAAGCAGGGTCGAATACATTTTCCTATCTCCGGTCAACAGGAAGTAGTGTATTCATGCGCACGCTGTGACGATTAATATGTAATGTATTGGGGCGCATCATGCATGTTATCGTTATATTATATATCATCCTTTTTTCTTCTGTAAAATATATAACCAAACCAGCTTTCCGTATTAATCATTTTCATTTACTTGATTACGCAATTTATGACGTATCTAGTTTGACGTCATTTCTCAGACGAAACATACTATCTATTCTCTCAGGATTTTAGGTACAACAATTTTGACATGGTGGTTTAAACAGTTCTGTATTTAAAAAAAATATTTTTAAAGCATCGAACGAATCATAAACGTATTTCGGATTGTGTGTTTGTCATTCATAACTGTTAACTTCGATAGGAATAAAATAATTCGCTACGGCAGGATTACGATTTCGTAAATCGGGTTTTGGGTCACTGTTGTTAGCATTCGATACAAACGCTATCAAAAAATAGTGTGCTTTACAATACATTTCGTGTATATGGATGGAAAGACAGAAAATGGATTTCGACAAAGGGATGGAAGAACAGAACATCGATGTGTTGTAAATTTATTGTTATAAGCAATGGATTAAAGTTGTCATTAAGGTAAATAAAATTTAATTTTTGTTATGCTGCTGCATTTTTTTTTCATTCTCTATTCGTTTTTTTTATTTCTTCTCGTATTTTAAGTGGGAAAGTATTAAAATGAGCAGTTTAAAGAGGAACTACTTTTTACGTGACACAATCAATAGTTATTCGGTCGTCTGGAATGTTGTGTATATGTAGGAGGCTCGACAAGAATAATTGACATGACGCCGCCTGTCAATCAAGTTCTTATCTAAGAACTGATCTACCAATCAGCGATCGATAAATCGGGCGCGTAAGTTAGCAACGAACAGTCCGCCATTTTCTAGACAAGCTATGTATAGGTTCACTTTTACTTTAGCGAGTTTCTTTTGTTTTCCTCTTAAATAAAAGTAGATTAAAAATGGTTAAACGGTGTCGATGGGGACTATGTAACTCGGACGATCGATATCCTGAAAGATTAGTTGGTGACATTTAATTTATATCGTTTCCAAGGCCGAAATGAGATCTTGAGAAGTGTAAGAGATGTATAAATGCATGCGGTCGTCACCACGAACAACTGAACGTCAACACTGTCAAAGACAATTATAATATATTTTTATCGGATATAATAGCAGATTTAAATAGTTTATGTTATCGATCTGATTATCACATAATATTTCACGTTTTTTTTAAAATAGTTTCATCAGTTACTAGGTCATTAATATACAGAAGGGAGGTTCATCTGCATTACTTAACGAGAAATAAACCAAGCATGAAGCCTAATTTGTGCTGTGTTTTATTACTCTGATAATAATGCACTTTATTGCCATTATACATGTTATTAGAAGGTGACACGTGATATATTATATTAATAACGGTGTCTACACATGTGCAGACATTTGATGTCACCAATTAACGCTTTTAATCCACCTTTGAGATCGAATGCCTAGTTTTCTTTTTTTCAACGAGTTTCGTTTGATTTGTTCGGAAAAAAAGCGGAAATGAAATAAGGCAAAAACGGTGTGAATAGGTTTTATGTAACTCTGACATTCGGTATCCATATGTTAGATTAATTAAATATATACCATTTCAAACGCGGAAATGCGGTCTTGACAAGAGCCAGTGGAAGCTTCAATGTGAATAATCACCGAGATCACCCTCATGGAGCATTTATTTATTTAAAAAACTGGAAATGTTATGTTAGAAATAACTACGCATTATTAATTATGAATTATATCACGTGTGCTTGTAGAATAATAGAGACGATTGGTACCAACTTTGCGTAACTTAACAAAATCCCCGCTATAAATCGAGTTTTGTGTGTGTCAGAAACAAGTGAAAACGATTATATGTTTCTATTTTAATAGAATCGAATCGATAAATGCCACATAATAAGATTTATAATTACTGATATAACCAATAAATGCCGAACTTGGGAGAAGCCGGTACCTGCGCCAGCGTTTGATACAGGTAGCTTTACTGACTTCCCCTTCATACAGCGCTACTTTATATATGACAATGACCAAACTTATTGTGCTGTCTTGCACTTTCAATTATAGTGATTGATAAATGTCCCATAAGCAATGTTTAATATTATTAATATCACTTTTATACGTAATAACATGTGGGGTTTTGGTACACTCGGTGTCAGAAAGCGTGTAAAACTTCACCGAAATCCCAGTTTAAAGCGCTATTTCGTGTCAAATACACGAGTGGAAATGTTTCGTAAATAACATGGGTAAATGCCGTTCAAGAAGTGTTAATTTATTGCTAATACCAACATCACACGTAATAACAGTTTCGATTTCGGTCAGCGCGCAAGCGTTTGAGAGCGTTATTCATGTACCGAAAAACCCGTTGTAATTAGCTGATGTTCTCTATAAACGTATATTTTTTGCATTCGGAGAATAACTAAATTACACAAACCCCTTATACAAGTGTCATATGGTGTCAAAAAGTCCATAAAAATAATCCGGAATATCGCGTTTATCTACATGCAGTATATAGGCAATGAAGCCATTTTGGTGTTAGCTTGTCTAGGTTTGCTACCCGCTGAGCCACGTGATTAAGTGGGCGGAGTGATCATAGATAAGGCGTCATGTCAATTATATTGTTATGTCAATTAATCATTTGTTCTGATAAAATGTGTCAACGGCATGAAGCAGGATTTATAGAATACATGGTTGGTGCCGAGATGGAGAAAGTTTATCCGGTTCGGCACGATAAAGTAAAAATAGAGCTCGCTAAAGCTCGCCCTATTTTCTTTTATTAAGCCTCACCGGATAAACTTTCTCCATCTCGGCACCAACCATGTCTCTGTTTCTATATTTTGAATATTTCTTACAGAAATTCCTTCAAGCAAACAGCGCAGACCTAGATGAGACGCCGCATCATGCGGCGTCTCTTCTGGGTCTGCGCTGTTTGCCAAGGCCTTTTTCTAAACGCTAGACATCGTGTTATTGTTTCTGTTTGATCACATATATGAGTCGTGTTCTGAAAAAACTGGGCATAATGCATGTGAGTAAAGCCTGTGCAATCCGCACAGGCTAATCAGGGTCGACACTAGAATGAACTTTCTACAATTTGAAGGAATACTTCAAGTAATTACAACTACTTAGGATTGCTTAAACTTGATAAAATCTCAACAATGAATAATGATTATTGTTTCCCAATCATCCCGGGATATTAAGCCTATATTATTGCACAACAAAAATAACTCACTTATATATAACATATTAATACACAACAATGAAATTTCAACAGGCCAAGTAAAATGGAACAGCCTTTTCAGTATTGAAAGCTCAGAATTGAAAAGCCTTTATGCGTGTGTATTTAAAACCACAAAAGATGCATACAACAAATGGTTCCAAGTGAGACTGACTCACAACATACTAGCCACAAATAATTTGTTAAAAAAAAATAAAAATAAGCGACTCAGACAAATGTACTTTCTGTAAAACAGAAACAGAGACTCTCGCCCATTTATTTTGGAGTTGTAATGTCATACAAATGTTTCTACATCACATCACATCTGCTATTAAAAACATTGATAACAATTTTAGTTTTGATTGTAAAACGTTTTACTGGGTCAGTTGGTAACCAATCTGAAAAGTATAACGTTTTATGTCTCGAAATAAAACGCTTTATTTATAACTGTAGACGTAGAATGGTAACCCCTACAATTCATGGTCTCCGAAGTAGTTGCAAAATAGCCTCTGCAGTTATACAAAACACGCATTTAGCCAATAGTTATAAAAGTTCGTGGGCATTGGTTTAATCTCTTTGTAATACTAATTTACCTTCATAATTATTAGTATTTTTGTTTTGTATTTGTAGAATTGGTTTACATTATTGTAACATGACTGATTGTACTTTAATTCAATTTATTACTATTCCAGCGATGTTTGTATTTAACTGTACAATCCATATTGGCGAATAAATGAATAAATGAGAAAAAAATCAGGGACGACACTTTCGGCTGTTTTGACATTTTTCGTTAAAATGAAGTCTCTTCTTAGCAAAATTTCAATTGAGGCGGAAAGTGTTGTCCCTGATTAGCCTGTGCGGACTGCACATGCTAATCTGGGACGACACTTAACGCACATGCATTATGCCCAGTTTTCCCAGAACGCGACATATATAATGTTACCGGAAAAATCTGATAATTATCGCGTGTACTCAGTTACCTCCATAAAAATCAATACGGCCTTGTTATTAAATATGATAACTGGCCTTATCTAACTATTTGATCAAATACCTCATTGAACCTGGCAACTACAATCGATTGCCATTGTATGAAAACGTATGTAGAATGCGTAAGAGCCGTATTGTCATTAACGTTGACGAGACGCCCACATATGTTCTCAAGAAAAAAGCAATACACGATCATAATGGGAGACCCATTATATATATCACGAATGCCTCCCTTATTGAATTTAAATATAGTTAGGCTATTTCAAACAGCAACAAAATAAGAAGACATTTATTGTTCGTTTATGTTGATTATTATTTTATTTTTTTAATAATAATTGTTCAAAATCAGAATTTAATTAATTCAATTTCGCAGCACCGTTAATAAGTATACAATATATATAAATATTGCTGCTTGAATGATTATCTACTACGAACATATTTTCAAGCACATGAACATGCGAACCTCAATAATTTTATTTCGGTTAATTTCGACAATGACCCATTGAAAACAATATTTGTGGTAATTGATATCGTTATAGTGTTCCACACTTGCAAATGTATACATAATATGATACTTATTTAATAATTGGTATTATTTGTAATCAAAATACTGTTGTGGTTGTTTTCCAACCAAACACTAGTGATAGTGTAGCTTCTACTTAAAACAACAAGAATTTGATCAGGGCAATGCGAGTAATAAAATATAAAAAATATGCGACATGTAATGTCCTTTTGGAATTTCATTTGCTCTTAAAATGTGAAACTTCGGAAGACCTTTGTTAAAAACGCTCATTAAAATCCTTACATTTCCGTTTCAAGCTCAATTTTTACTTGGTAGAATGAAATGTGACAAAATAATTTTATAACGTTTATGTAATGAAGAACAATATAATGTATGTACTTAGAACGTGTGCGAACTTTAATACTATTGTATTTGTTTGTTACATCTAAAATAAAAAACATTTGCGAATCTTTCATTTTCTTTACAGAAAATACGTTGAAGTTAAATTGTTTCCGCATTATTAACAAATTGTTTTGGTCGTGGTCCAGACAACTTTCAAATGTATCTTTTCGTACCGGATGGGAACACCAGACAGACCAACGGAAATTGCCGCTAATCAAAAATGTACATAATGACACTCCTAATCAGACATTTCCAAAGTTTTGAGCGATAGATTACACGTCTTCTTATTGTGCCATAACCGACAGCCGAAACACGCCCGAAATAACTAGGTCATAAAACCCGCATATTCAAAGTTAGTATGTCTATTTATGGTATAGTGTGATATGCAACACAATATTCGAAGCATGATTTTTGTTTGACTAGTTATCACGGCTTCTTTTCGACTTTATTTCGAGACGATCACGTAGTTAGGTATCGATGCGAGCTCCCTATTCATACTGAATGTTCTCCATTACCAATCCATGAATCATGAAAATAAATACGGTAACTCAAAATCGGATTAGATGAAAGCCTAATTAAGTCTGCATTTGAAACCGATCACCTGTTCATGAACACATAATGTTAATTTCGTAGGAGCAGATGTTTCTTGAAATTTACCAAAGCCAGCGCCGATCGATGTCCTAACGTATAGAGCAAAATACGATAATAATTAAAGGTCAATTTAATTTCCCACAATTGCTAACATTATATAATAATTTTACGGATTTGTCAGACAGCAACATATAGGATTGTGCATGAGTGGTCGTTTTGTATTGAAATTATTAAACAAGTCATCTAAATAAAGATTAAAACGAGGCTTGCCTCGTTTTTATCTTTATTTAGATGACGAGTTTGATCAATTCAATACAAAATGACCACGACTCTAAGGTTCTGTTTAAAACATGACCAAATTTTTTTTTATATTTATTTTATGCTCTTTTCACCGTTTATTAACACTGTAAAAGAGTTTAACTGAAGAAATTCGCTGGAAAAATTACGTAATATTGTCAAAAAATGACGTCATTTCACAGTTATATAACTTGTGTAATAACACCCGTGTAATAAATATAATTGAGCATTACCTTATTTCACTCCTGGAGCGTAGGTCATGTTATAAAGAAAATTAACTTAAAACACATAAATCAATTTATACGCGTTTCAATCAAAACATGTATTGACAAATATCTTGGTAAAAAGACCAATGTGATCGTGTAATTGGTGTTCTTTTTACAACTGTTGATAAAATACTAAGTGTATCACTACTATTGTATCAGAACAGAACATAATAGTTTATTTTTTACTAAAGCATGTGAAGCTCATCGTCATTAACATACATATAAATAAATAACAGCATGCAATAACCTTTGCCATCCTTACCTGAGTTTTCGGTGCAATAACCAGGTAGGCTACAGACAGTCAACTTCTTTAATAAGCTAAGCTTGTCTTATGTGTCTTCTGCAGAAGCGAGCTTGGTCACACACATGTATCACATATTATTTAATACATTCATACATCAAGCCAAAGTGAAGTTAAGTTACGTAGAGATTGCATTAATTTGTATATTACGACCAGTGGAAATTAATGCACTACATGTCTGAAACATAAGTACAGGTCATGTTCATTTTCATGTATTTGTGATAGGAATGCACTCATTCAACTTCCTCTCTTATCTACGCAAGTGTCGGTTGCAGAGACGGGTACATTACTTTGCAAACACGAATGGTGTTTGACAGGTTGGTAACGTCGAAAACAAACTTGCTGAACTGGACGTACTAATCCAATAAAGTTCTTGATCACATTTTAAGTTCAATATTGTTATGACGCAGTTAAACAAATATATCATTCAAGACATTCATAGACCAACACACCAGACGAGAGTTAAAGGGACCGGCCAACAGATTAGGGCATGTATTAAAGCTTGTCATTAAATGCTTTATATTGATAAATTTAAACATTTTAACTAAAAATCTCTAGTACAAAAACAAGAATACAATTTAAACAAGACTATGGTCAAGCAATATAAGTCCCTTACCGGCTCCATCATTGTCAGAAATTCCAACATTTTCAGATTAAAAAATATATATTTGTGTCCATAGCAACCACAATTTTTGACCTAGGAACAAAATGAAATGACGTGCATAATGTCCATACTGCCATCTATCCGTGTTCCAAGTTTCGTAAAGAAATATTAAGAACTTTTAAAGTCATCGTAGGATCCAGAAAACCACCATTTTCAGCAGTATTTCTAGTCTATTTGTTGCCATAGCAACCAGAATTTTAGACGTAGCAACCAAATGAAATGACGTGCATAATGTCCATATTGCCATCTATCCATGTTCCAAGTTTCATGAAAAAATATTAAGAACTTTTAAAGTTATCGCAGGATCCAGAAAAGTGTGACAGACTCAAAGACTCACAGACGCACAGAGCGAAAACCATAAGTCCCCTCCGGTGAATCCGGTAGGCGACTAAAAAAGGAAAAAAGTAACCCTCAAAAGGGCTCGAACCACTGACCCCTGGAGTCATGGAGTATATTTTTTCCCGTCTAGACCACTCGACCATCCATGCTCATGCTTAGAGAAGATGTATTTTTACCGATATAAGCAATCCTCGTAGTATCCCAAAATAAAACGACAACAACAGAACTTTCCAAATTATTCAATCGTTTCGCGTCGCACAACGCTTTATAATTTTCAGGTTTTCAAATCATCAAAAGATGCATATAATATATATTAAAGAGCATGGTAAATGGTCAGTATTACTATTTCCTCAAAAATATCATAACTAAAACGAAAATTTGCGAATCTGAAACAACTTTTTAAAAATTTTGTCAATTTACCAAAACGTGAAATCTGTTGGACGGCCCCCTTTAAGTCAGGTACATGGTTCACGTATTGGCGAATAGTATTGCATTACCCTTCTTCATAATAATTACAGTTTGTGGTTATGTTTCTTGTATTATAAATAGGGATGTACTTCTTTCAATTTATTTACTGACATATGTTTGTGTCTAAGGCCCTTGGGGTATATGAAGGGCGACGATACATGAATCTTCAACCACAGAGGCCTGATTTCAGTTGCTAAGAGTATTTCATCCACGGGGAGTGATGACCAATCTTTCACGTTGCCCATCCAGCTTTTCCCCTGACGGCCTATACAGTAACCACCATCTCGCGTGCAGTAGAGTACACGGAGTCGTACTTGGTTACGTGATTAAACCAAGCCAGCGTTCGTCGTTTGACGATCGCAAGGAGTGGCTCTTGTGTGCCAATCGGTTCATCATGCATACTCCGGACGTACTCGTTGGTCGTGTATTCCATGTAGGAGATGTGGAGCAGTCTTCAGAGACACTAATGTTCAAAGACCTTCCTTCTGCGTTCAGGCCTCGCTGCCGTTCAGAAGGATGGATACTTCGAGTGACTTGTATTGCCTGTACATGGTGGGATATCTGATGGAAATAGTTTCCCTCAACCTGTTCACCCGGCCATCGCAGCGGTCGCAATGACAATTTATATTTGGTTACAACCTTTGAAAGGTTGCTCCCTCATACTTGAAGCTGATACAAGTAACATATTCGTCGGAACGATTTCTTGCAAGAATACAAATAAAACCACGAACAGCTACCATTTTATCTGGACAAAAAACAGTCAAATAATTAAGCAAGAGCGGGCAAAATGCTTGGGAAATACATATTCATATCACCTTAATTCCTTGCTGTCCGATTAGGATTTTTCGTGACGACGGCATTCGCTCTTTGGTGATAATCACTCATCAGGAAACTGCACGTTCTTTGAATGTTGAGAAACAATTTCAAACTGCGTGATGGCCGACCTAATGTGTATTATGTTAGCACCTGATCGGGTTTTATTTAAGTTTAGCGTGCGAATGCAAATGAATAAAATGTCATGTTCCGTGAGGTCAGATTACATTCGTCAGTGATAACTGATGTGCAAAATTTAATTGTATAATATAGAAGTTCCAAATACCTATAATTCATAAGATTGCTCAGATGAAATCTTGAAGAACTGGAACCCATTAATTGAAGGTTTTGAAACAATTCAATTACCAATATGTTTTTTTTTTCAACCGCAAATAGAAAATATTAACACCTGCATATATACGAAGAATGAGCTTACATAAAATATAATACAATTGTAGTGTCGATGTCATGTGATAAAAATGTGATGAAAAAAAAGAACATTTAAATACAAACATGCTACATTGTCAGTACGTGCATATAAACCATATCTTTGGTGCAGCTAACAAATAATAGCCCGGTGATGTTCAGGATTAATTTAACATCGTCTTAATTTTGTTCGATTTCATAAGGTTAATATCCCATTTTTAAAACTACAAAAATTGAAAATGATAAATTTGTCATATTTAGCATTCTTGAAAAATGTAAAAACAAATAGTTATGTTCAATGAGAGAAAATGTGTTACATAGAGACACAATGCATGTAATTTTATTGTACGAATCAAAATAACAGCCAAAAATAATATTCAACAAACTCTATCAAAAGAAATACGTGTTTAACCTACTGCTTTTGTAACTGAACACCGGCTATAAGCACACAACACAATGACTAAAACCGGGAAAAACGAATACGAACGGTCAATGAATGCTGATACCGTGACATATAAATCAAAATCTGCACACATAGAACTAGTTTACGAATGTCGGAAATCTACCAAAACGATTAGGGTATATGTTTTGGTTTAAACAATTAATATTTATCTTTTGTCGAAGACAACACGTAAGAAGTATAATACACACCTGCCACTTTGGACAAAATATGCTAAATATTATAACTGTTAAGTGTAAATTAATATAAATTGCGAAGAAAAATCGAGGCTTATGTTATGTCTTTCTTTTGTCAGTTTAGAATGCTGCAGTTAAGGTGTTAACAAATACGCGTATAACTACAATGTACATAAATGTCAGAACAAAGAGTAGTGCAGAATATAAGGAGATATAAATATGCGGGATGGCAATGGAAACACGATATGGATAAAATACAAAAAGTGTTACAAAATGATATTAATAGTGAAAGAAAGATATTACATTTACAAACATCAGCATTAATATGGAATGTGCTATATATCTAAACAAAAGAGATACAATTTGTGAAGATTTTACAGTAATAATTATACATAAAAATATGGTCGATGGATTATTTAAAACTATTTACAGCGTGTATGCACACACATTGTCAATCAGTCTAGGGTTAAAAAAAAATTAAAAAATACCTTTCCTAAAATGGAAACATAGCTCTCCTGCCTACAAGCTCAGTTAACTGTGATACGGCATATTTGAAAATATAAAGGTGAAAGGTTTTAGTCATAGAAAACAGTAATGCTCATTTCGCTTCAAAACTGTATTCTGGCATGGAGATTCAACTCTTACAGTAACATAAAAAAAGTCTCACAATATTTCGTAAATGTTCTAGATCAGTGACTTGAAACGTCAGAGAATGTCAAAACAGATAAATTTTCTGATAGCGGTAATAATAATGGAAGTAGTGAATTATAATCAAGTCCGATAATCTATAACGTCCCTCGAACTGGCAAAACGTGCTAATTGTAAGAACAATATGATTGCCTCTAGCATTCTCATCTGGGTTAGCCATCATATACATCCGCTAAAGGGTTTAGCGTGAATGATTTTGGCACGCCACATCATAGGAGTGTCAATGAATTAGTGCATTTAGCGATTCAACCATTCAACAATTAGCACGTGCAGAGACGAATACGTCTGACCAATCAGAATTGCACATGTTACAATCAACTTATGTATTTTGTTATATCAAAGAGTCTCACGCCCCGTCCGCATAGAAGAGGTCGTAATTTCTTGCTGTCGCTTTTATCTTGTTTTTCGCAATCATTTGAAAACGTTGTATTTGCTTTAAGAAGCACAAATAAAACGCCCAGACATCTGAAAAGGACTTTGTGTACGTTTATGTTATCGTGTTTCTCCATCAACTACGTTACACAATAAACACAATACTAAGTATAGAGGACTGTGTTATACGACAAATACACGTGAGCAGTTCCGAATGATTACTTTTACTTTCGAGTCTCAATATAAAATATCTTTGCGCAATTTGTTACCGTGGCGAAATGAAGCACAATAAATACACTAGTACTAAATCATTTACCTGTATACTTGTAACAATAAGAATATGAAATCAACTTCGAAACGAAGCACTCGGAAAAGTGCAAGATGCAATTCTTCCATGTAAACTATATAACGGCATAGTTAATCCATAAAGCAGAAAATTGAACACAATCCATACATACTACTGTGACTATTTTACATCAACCTCATATATGCAGACGCTTTCAGATGGGAAGCAGACATTACAAGGCTCACATATGGTGAGCTTTTTGTGAGCCGTACATCAGGCATGTCCTCGTGTAATTCAAAGCACAGTCGCAGGAAAGAGCAATTGTTCAAAACCTGCAGTATGCACTCCTGTGAAATATATTATTTTCAGAATGGCATACTCATAAGTCATAAAATAATACGTAATTATATTGGTTTCATAAAACTAGCTTGTTGACAGCTAAATGTTTATTGTATTAAGCGGTTAACACTCAATATATATTTATATTTTTATAATATTATGCAATACAACAATCAACGATATTTGGAAGATATCTTAGGTCGCATTCATACAGATTCATTTTCATTTGATATATTTTACGTACGTGCTCTTTTTTCTCAACGTTTAATTATCCTAATATAAAGTTAAATGATCTATGTAAGTATGTGTTTGTTAAATGTTCTTTCCAATCAATAAACAATGCTCACTAGTATTGGTTTTACAAATAGTGCCCTTAATTTATCAATCCATAGTAAATACAATTTATGAAAACCTGACTCAATATACTGAATCGGTTTAGAACATAAGTCCGGCTTGTCCAACGCATCTATTTATAAGTTCTTAATGAATTAATATGATCTTTCTTTATCGTTTTTATCACGAAATATGTTCCCCCAATCTGTAAAACACTGAAATAAAGAATTACAATTGTTCAAATCTAAATCAGCTTATGATAGCACTCTGAATAACCGCTTCATGCGGTAGGCATTTATGAAATGATTTGCCCAGGGATTTTATGCGTAAAACTATATTTGATAACATATATACCACTGTAGTTACATAATGCATTTTTATCCGCCCTCTCATGGTAAGTAAATGCAAATACTAATTATATCATTGTTGTGAAATATTTTGAAATGGTGTTAATTGTAATTAACTAATTCTATTTACAATATACCCACTTATTGGTGTTTTATAACCATCGATAACCGATACGTCTATTTGCTTCTGAGTTTTTATATTTTTACATACTTTCATACCATGATCGCAAAACAAAAATCGTAACTGAGAACTGGAAAAAAGCAAACCATCATGAAGCACTTAAAACAAAATTCAGTGCTTCAAACTATTTACAATGTCATGGAATTCGTTATGCATAAATCTGATCGAGTAAATAGTAAAAAAGCTCAGACAAAGCTGATGTGGGTTTCTTGATTGTACTATAAGGATTTCTTAACAACTACATGTTCATTTCTAACGTTCATTGAAATCAAATACGCTTAGATCTCTTGCATGGTATTCTCTATTTCCCTACGTGAGAAGATCCCGCATGCACCAAAAGAGAGACAATGCGTAATGTTGCAAATTATTCTTAATGCTAATGCATATTGTGCTTTATATACTAACATCATACTGTAAGAATCAACTTCGCAGCGTATTAACGAGAACT
Organism: Dreissena polymorpha; assembly: GCF_020536995.1. Taxonomy (NCBI): domain Eukaryota; kingdom Metazoa; phylum Mollusca; class Bivalvia; order Myida; family Dreissenidae; genus Dreissena; species Dreissena polymorpha. The sequence goes on from NC_068367.1 coordinate 12,604,404, forward strand.
GTGTGCAAAGACAACGAGAACCTTGCTGAATTAATCTTTCAACGCGACAGTGTAGGCTACTTGCTCATTTTGCTTTCGCAAATGCGCTGTCATGCAACAAGAGTGTTCTGGGTGTTATTTGGTATTAAATATATGTGTTAATATTTTAGGAACATAGCAACATAAAGTCTATGTACGTTTCAACAGTTGCGACAGTTTTGACTTTTTTTGTACAAAGTCAGTCATGACTTGCTGTCGCATAGTCGGTGTAACACTACAACGAACACAAGTCCATTTCAGGTTTGAAAGCGATTTTGTTCTGATTAAACTCTAACACAAAGTTTTCCAAAGACCGTAAAATATTCTGAACAACACTTTCCTGATAAAGAAGTACGTCATTCTTAAAGAAACATATATTACAAATAAAAATATTCTGTTTGGTCACCTTTCGAAGATGTAAGACTCATATCACGACTTACATGCAACCTCTGAGAACAAAGAGATGTGTGATTCAATAGTGTATGACGCTAATTGGTGTTTATTGCATATAATCCTTACTAGGTATTTGGTTGGATGTGATAAATTGAATAAATTCAATTACACGTTTTTGTGATACAATTTTGCATCCATTAGTTTCTTTTGATGTTCAAAAGGTTCAAAATCATTTAATAAGTTCTGCAATTTAGCAAGGTCTAGCAACTTATTTGTTTTGTTAACTTGATGTTATTTTGCTTTAAGACAAAACGACATTATTTATACTCAAGTTCATATCCAGTAAGGGTAACCGGATTTAATCTCTGGCTTTTTAGAGACCATTGTGCATGTGTGGTGTAGAATTTTTCACTACGTCTAAATAACGGTATGTATATTAATACAGCTGAAATGGTTGTTTCAGAAAAAAAGGCAATACGCGTCTATATTTTATATGACAAAGCTATTTTGGATTTGAAGCTGAATCATGCTTCAAGGTTTAACGGGTGATTTACACTCTTTATACACATGTGGTTGATTAGGCCCAGATGAGAGAAATATTGATGTCGATATTGAGGACAGTGAACATATATATAAGCCGCGTTTGGGGAAAACCACAGGAGGTAAGCCCATAGTATTGTTTTTATATTATTTTTTATTTATTTATATATGCTATAATAGAAACAAGGAGTGCAACTTCATTTGCCGTAAAACTACACCATACTGCTGGATCAATGGTACTGATGTTAATCTTTCCTGATAAATTATTTTATTAGCTGTCGAAAACAACCGGTGTGTAATTGATTTGTCAAAAATTGTTCGAGTTACATGGTTTACAGTAAATATGGTGTATTATTACGGCAAATTAAGTTGCACTCCTTGTTTCTATTTGAGCATATATATATATATATATATATATATATATATATATATATATATTACCGAAAGTTGCATCCCAGAATATCCTGTACAGTCCTCACAGGCTTATCATAACACTCTCCGCCTAGACCGGTTATTCGTTCAGAAGATATTTAATTTCAACAAAATATTCCGTAAAAAATAAAAGTGTCGTCCCTGATAAGGCTAATCTGGGACGACACTTTTCACACACGCATTAGGCCCAGTTTTAGCAGAACACGCCTAATATGACCACGGATACCGGTAACTCTCAGAAGAGGTTGATTAATCAATCACATGAATGTTCATGGTTAACACAATTATCGTACTAAATTGAATATCTACCAAATCTATCAAGTACATCTCAACCACATTATCTTCACGGACAGTGACATCCTGTAGGCAAATGTGTACATTCCGGATTTTAATTATTCTCTAAAGGAAATATTTCTTTTCTCAAACAAACTGTACATAGGCCGCACATGAATTGTGACATGAATTTTTCATGTTTCAATTTTCGCATGGCGATTCTTAAATTTTGATATTGAATGCTACAACGTTTACGTATCTGGGCGCCTCTTTCTTGATAATTTGTGTTTAATATATGCTGATAAGTTAATGATGATGACCATACATAGCCGTCATCATATATTTTTTTTGTTTAAGTATAAAAAGTAATGCCAACGCTGTCTTATGCCAAACAAATACATTATTAAAATCCCTCAATATGGTGTCCTGGTCGACAGGCAAACATGATATGTTTGAATCGATACTTTTTGTTTAATTTCTGTCACAACCAAATATGTAATTCAAGACGTTTATCGGTTGCCATAAATGTAAACTATCGGACTTTCTTGGTACAGTGCACTCACAAAATTAAATAAATAATACTCGGTTTCTGTTAAATACGTACAGCATAGGCTTCTACAAAATATTCTTTTGCCATTGCATTTAAAGTTAAAATTAGTACGATTCATATGTTATGGTGACTAAAACTGAGTTGGATTGCTGACAAAATAAATTAATTCAGGTGCAAAAACAAACCCATAAGCAAGTAATTACATTTTGCTTAAAACATACCCATATACAGTAAGCTAAAAATATTTCATTCGTAATAAGATTACTTCTAACTACGGTTTTCAATCTTTGGTTGATCAGGGTATGCGTAAAACTTCACGCGTTTCCAATGTTGAGGACACATGGCAACCTGCAAGATTGTTCTGTTAATTTTGTTTATTACGTTAGCATCAAATCAGGTCTTACATTGGTGGAACGTGAGAAAATACATCACGTTTATTTCATTGTGCATGAGGCTAGATTACATTCATTAGTGCTATCTGAAGGATGCAATGATTCAGAAATAAAATTTCTATTCTCGAATTCAAATGAAATAAAAATCGCAATGATTTATTCATATATGTTTTTTTTGTGACAATGAAAACCCCGTATATACATATAAAACGAAAATGATGACACTATGGCAAATAATATATAAAACAATGTATTTAAATACAAACATACTGTCGTTATTATATTTAGTTTGAAAGTATTTTTCATTCATTTCAATCAAATATGTTTTTTCAGTGAAGAACACGCATCCTTTTGAATTTTGAATTACATAAACATCAGCTAATTTGTATTGTATTTGTTCAGGGTAATTTTTAGCGAGGCTTTTTTCGGAGAAAACCCGAGCTATTGTCATAGCCAGCTCGTCCGCCGTCCGATGTCCGCCGTCCGCCCTAGGCGTCGTGCTAAAACCTTAACATTGGCTCTAAAATCAAAGTGCGTCCACATACAACTTTGAAACTTCATATGTAGATGCAACTTGATGTGTTCTACACGTCACATCCATTTTTGGGTCTCTAGGTCAAATTTCAAGGTCAATGTGACCTCTAATATCAAACTTAAACATAGTCTCTAAAATCAAAGTGCTTCCACCTACAACTTTGAAACTTCATATGTAGTTGCACCTTGATGAGTTCTACATATCACAACCATTTTTGGGTCACTAGGTCAAAGGTCAAGGTCACTGTGACCTCTAATATAAAACTTTAACAAAAACCTTAACAATTGCCTCTAAAATCAAAGTGCTTCCACCTACAACTTTGAAACTTCACATGTAGATGCACGTTGATGAGTTCTACACGCCACACCTATTTTGGGTCACTAGGTCAAAGGTCAAGGTCACTTTGACCTCTAAAAAAAATCTGACAAGCTTTCGCAGCCGAGCGTGGCACCCGTTATGCTCTTGTTTATGTTATATTATTGAGTCTGATCGAATTCATGTTAAATTCACATCTTCCGAATGGAAGCTATTTTATCATATTTTGCACGCTTTTGTTATAATATAGCAAACAAGTAAAATGTAGAAACTTTGTCAGGAAATATTAACATGTTCTTATACACTGCTTTAATATCAGAGCGTCATTTATACACAGACAAAATATATAATACTTAATAAAATGCATTAAAAGGCATCATCGTTTTCTCATATTTGCCTTATATTATATTAGATTTTTAATCTGCATGTCTTATAGACTTCTTACTGTTGATTTAATACAAATGTTAATATAGATAGAATGTTTGTGTCTTATCTAGTTGCTGTATGGTTATGTTATAGCATGGCAAACAATTATTTTTAACTTTTAAACACTTTAAATGTGATAACTTCTTATTAATGACTAGTCTAGAACTTATCAGAATATAGTAAATGCATAAGTTAGTGTTACTAAATATGTCATATGTCTTTCATTATTATTTACTGTGATATTATTATATATTGTGATATAAAACGTTGTTCCCTATGTCATACAATATAATAGCTAAAGGACCACAATTGAAATAAGGGTTTAATTGCAAACCCTTTATTGCGCAATCCTGAACGTATACTGTTGCTCGACTTGGCTTTGTTTATAAATGCAGGTTGTTTTAATGATTTATTGTGTGTATAAAACATGCTGCCATGTAAATCAATGCAGTTATGTTGAAATAAATCTATCTTATTTATGCAAAAGTTATTAAGTTTTCATACGTATTACATACTAACAGGATATAAGCTACAAATTACAAGAAAATAAACATAATATGCTACGGATGTATATTGAACAACATTAATATGTTTATAATATAAGGAAGTGAAACTCTAGCTGCTGGAGTAGTATTGCATTCTCATTTAAATCAATTTTATGGTCCTTTTTTAAGGCAAGTGACCAATTGCCAACACGGTACAAAACAGCACAATACAAAACAGCATACACACATAGAATAATAAAGCTGGCGTCATCGTCTTGGAACGGTCAATGCAAAGCAATGAGTGGTTTAAACCGGTTTTAGAGCGCTCAACCTCACACTTGGCCCGACAATAGTTCTGTTACACTGAGTGTAAATAAAATCATACTAAACATTAATACAATTTAAATCAAAATACTGCTATAAATTATTTTATTAAGCAAGTCTACTTTAGTCAATAACTGATGTACTATTTCGAAAAAAACTACGTTAAGATTAATGATGGAAACAGCAAATTTCGAATACAAATCTAAATTATTTTTTATTAACAATATATTTATAGTTGATATACTTATCTTACCATACGTGTAAACAGAATGTTCTATTCACTATTCTCTGTAATAGAGGTAAACACACATCCTTTTGAACTAAATGTCATCTAAAGCCCTAGTCAATGCATACTTCATGGAACAAGTCACCATAGACTGGACTGGCAATCCGTAGCCTTTAACTTATTTTATTGTTGTATGCGTTTACGTCCAGAAAAGAAAATACGTTTGTTTCTTGTTTACAATATACACTGTATGTTTGATTCAATACTTATTTATATGATTTTTGTCACAATATGATCTCAATACTAGATTTGAACATGTTTACATTCATTGACATTTTAAACGTTCATTAATTCCGGTACTGTGTACTCAAAAGCTTAAATGAAGAATATGTTTATTACATAAGCGTCAGGGGAAAAACCGCAGTCACACGTTATATTAAATGTCTTCATTTGTCTGTGCTTTTTTGAACATTATATTTAAGTTTTGCCCACCTTAAAGTGTCTAAGTGATAATGGAAATTCAACGGTATACAGCGAAACAATGAATTGTAGTATGAAACATGTATTTAAGTTATAAATTGATGATAGCACACATTTAAATCATAGTAATTTCATTCCAGAACACCAAAATGTCAAAATAAATGTTAACAAAGTCAAATTTTAGATGGAGTTGAAATGAGAACAAGAGGCATGGAAACGATGATAATAACTGAGTGTGTTTGTTTACACAATGGGATTAACTGACGTTAAGAAACAAAACCATAAACAGCTATCAGTGAATCTGAACAAACAGTCAAATAAATAAGCAAGTGAGTTGTCAATGCTCGGGGAATACATCATCATATTACTTTACTTCACTGCAGTCCGATTTGGATTTTTCGTGACTCTTTGGTGAAATTCACAAATCAGGAAACTGCACGCTCTTTGAATGTTGAGACACAATTCCGGATGGCCGACATAATGTGTTTTACGTTAGCACCAAATCATGTTTTGTGTTGGTTTAGCGTGAGAATGCCAAGTTATTTAATGCCATATTCCTTGAGGTCAGTTTGGATTCGTCAGTGATAACTGATGGGTAACATTAAATAAAGTTTATAATCTAGAATTTCAAATAACCAATAATTCATGAAATTAATGAGATGAAATATATTGAAGTATTTGAACTCACCAATTGAAGGATTTGAAACAATTTAATAACCCATATGTTACTCTTACTTACCGCTGAAAGTTGAAAATATTAACACCTGCAGATATACGAAGAATTACACACATGTAACATGAAAAATGTGTTATATTGAGCGTTCCTGAAAATTGTAAACAAATATCTACATTCAAGGAGAGGAAATGTGTATATACACGATGTCTAAAAATATATTTTACGAATTTAAATAACAGCCTATAGTAATATTCTAGAAACTCCATCAGGCGAAATCAATGTTTAACCCACTTCTTTTATAATTGGACACCAGCTATAAACACGCGAACAATGACTAAAGCCGGGAACAACGAAAAAGAATGATCAACGCATGCATTGAGCGCTTAAACAGGTTTTAGAACCTCACTCTTGCCCGAAAATTAATCACACCGTAAACGCGGGTCTCAAACAAATTCAACTGAAGGTACCTTGTAGACCGACAATAAAAACATAAATGCCAAACCGTGACGAATATCTGAACTAAGAACAGGACAAATACATAGTATATTAAGCACTATATCCAAATGCAGTGCCTCAAACTATTTACAATATCACGGAATTCGTTTTGCACAAAACTTTGATCGATTAAATTGTAAAATCGCTCAGACAATATAAAGAAGTGAAACTCCAGCTCCTGGAGCAGTATTGAATTTTCATTAAAAAAAATTAGTTGGTCCTTTATTTAAGGCAAGTGACCGATTGCCAAAACAGTACAAAACAGCACAATAAAGCTGATTTGGGTTTTGTTAGTGTACAATCAGGCTTATTAACATTAAATACGCTTAAATTTGTTGCATTGCATTCTCTATTTCCCTATGTGAGAAGATCCCTTATATATTAAAAGAGACTAATGCTAAATGTTGCCAATAATTGTAAATGCAAGTGCATATAGTGCTTTTTATGTGTAGACTAGCATACTAATGTTAGAATCAACTTCGCAGCGTATTTAGGAGAACTTTTTGCAAATACTACGAGAACCTTGCTGAAGAAATCTAACAAAGCTTATTTTGCGTTTGCAATCGAGCTGCAATGCATCTAGAGTGTTCTTAATGTTATTTTATTAAATGTAAGTGTTGTTATTTAGGAAAATAAGCCATATAAAGTCTATGCACTTTGCCACAATTGCGACAAAGTCAACCATTACTTGATGCTGCATATTCGGTGGAACACAATGACGTACACAGGTCCATTTCATGTTTCATTGCGAAATGTGTTGCTGATTAAACTCTAAAACAACGTTTTCCAATGTCCGTAATATATTCTGAACAGGAATATGTATACGGCGGTCTAACTGTGACATATCTTTTCTGTTGTCTTACGCATACCGACTTCCCTACTGGCGTGAATATATTGATATACATTAAAACATTCACTTGTGTAATGAGCAATTTTCAACGTGAACGTGTGCGAAATCACGTTTGCAAAGGATACGACGTAATATGACGTATGCAACGGACGTATATGCACGTTAGCCTGTCATTTACATGAAATTATACAACAATTCCAAAACATGACTATTTAGTGAAACAAGCAATGGACAATAACTTGGTGCGCTCATCTCGTCTAGTTTGACGTTAATATATGATGTCTGTGTGAATGTCCATTTAGGTAGAAAAGATAACTTGATGCAAAACAAACACAAATGAATACTATCTGTTGTAATCCATCTTATGCACTATGTGGCATTGCTTCATTAAATCATTTACCATACCGTAAACGCCGGTTTAAAATATATGGAATAATAATATCCGAGATTCTTATCATGATATTTATATAAGACATTTTTATAACTATGTCTGCGAAACAAAACAGACAAAATTGTATTGTTCCTTCATGTTATTTACACAACACTACACAATAAAACCCCTTCCCTAACATTAGTTTATTCTGAGATAAAAGTACATCATTCTTAAACAAACATTCATTAAAATATTATTTTTGGTCACCTGTCGAGAAAGTAAGACTCATATCAGGACCTACATGTACCTCTGAGAAAAAAGAGATGTGTGATTTAATAGCGTATGATGGTAATACGTGTTTATTGCATATACATCTTACTGGTTATTTGGTTGGTTGTGATTCCATTAAACGTTTTTGTGATACCATTCTGCATCCAATAGTTTATGTTGATGTTGAAAAGGTTCAATATCATTTAATAAGTTATGCTAATAAGTTATGCAACGTCTAGCAACTGTTTTGTTTACTGAGCTTGAGGTAATTTTGCCTTAAGACAAACCGAAATTATTTATACTCAAGTTCATTTCCATTAAGGGTAACCGGATTTTATCTCAAGTTTCTTGGAGACCATTTTTCATAAGTGGAGTAGCAATTTTAACTCTAAATAACGGTATGTATATTAATACAGCTGAAAAGGTTGTTTTACAAAAAAGGAATACGCGTCTATATTTTATATGACAAAGCTATTTTGGATTTGAAGCTGAATCAAGTTTAACGGTCTGATTTACGCTTTTTATACACATGTGGTTGATTAGTACCAGAGAGAGAGAGGCATGTCAAAATTGAAGGAAACGGGACATAATGTTAATGCGTTCAGGTGCATCTTAGATCAGCCCGTACAGTCCGCGCAGGCTAATAATGGATGACATCATCCGCTTAGACCGTATATTCGTTTAGAAGAGATTTTATTTAAACAAAAGATTCCGTAAAATGTAAAAGTGTCGTCCCTGATTAGCCTGCAAAGGCTTATCTGGGACGACACTTTACACGCATGGATTAGGCCCAGTTTTAGCAGAGCACGGCTAATATGACCTCGGATATCGGTAACTCTTAGATGAGGTTGATTAGTAAATCAGCTGAATGTTCTTGGTTCACACAATGATCGTATTAAATTGAATATAGCACAAGTACATCTCACAAACTTTATCTACACGATAAGTGACATCATAAAAGCAAGTGTGTGCTTTCCGGATTTTAATTATACTCCGTATTGGAAATTTCTTGACTCGAACAAAACGTACATAGGATGCACGAGAGATTGTACATGGCATTTGTATGGTCGAGGTACCGTATGGCGATTTTTATATGTTTATATTGATATTGGTATATATATATATATATATATATATATATATATATATATATATATATATTATATATATATATATATATATATATATATATATGGTATATATTGGTATATATATATATATATATATATATCTATATATATATATATATATATATATATATATATATATATATATATATATATCTATATATTATATTATATATATATATATATATATATATATCTCATATATATATATATATATATATATATATATATATATTATACTACTGAATACTACAATGTGTACGTATCTGGATGCATCTCTCTTGAGAAATATATTATTATATATGCTGATAGGTTAATGATTATGTCCATACATTGCCTTCATCGTGTATTAATTGTTCATTGTTTAAGTATCAAACGATGATCCATACGCTGTCTCATGTAAAACAACTATATAATAAAAACTCTTTCGGACTGTCTCGGTACATTGAACTCAGAAAATTTGATAAGAAAACTTTGTTTCTGTTTAATATGTACAGCAAAGGTTTCTACAAATTATTTTGGTCCAATTGAACTTCAATATAATAATAAGACCGATTTCTAAGGCATGGTGACAATAACTGCGTTCGATTGTTGACACAATGCAATAAAGTTAAATTAAGTGTGAAAACAAAACCATAAATGCCCACTAGAAAATAGAGTCCAGTACACAAGTGAGTACTTAATGATTAGGAAATTCCCATATAACCTTTAACAATTATTTCGATCGAATTGGAATGATTCTAACTACGGTTTTTAATATTTTGTAGGGATGGCAACGAATACCGATTTTGGTATTCGAATATTCGGTCATCCATCCGAACGAATATTCGGATATTCGGTCAAAATCTGTTAGAAAAATAGTCAACTTTGTTTACCGTACCATTATTCCATGAATTCTACTTTCGTTTTTACCGGAAGTGCAACGGAAGTGACTAAATATTGACACAGCGTTGCTGTCGATAATTCGAAGCTGATTTTGTTGATTACTTTTTATTGTTAAAATTGAATGACAAAAACTGTTTTTAAACTATTAATATTGTACATCAACAATAGAACGAGAAACATAATATTACATGACGACAAAATAATTACCTGACAAAACAGAACTTAAACGAATTATGTACATAGCCACAACACACTTTGAACCTGTTTAACAGACTAAACAGTCAGTCTTATAAAGTTGCCACGTTTAAAAGTCACTTGGATCGGCGAATGCTTATCGGATGATGTCGTGAAATACTTCCAAGCAGCGGAAGGCGTAGGTGGCATTTTGCTTGGACAGAGATTTCCTTTATGCGTGTAGCAATTATAATATTTTCAATTAAATGATGGCGAACTACCAAAAACATTTCTTTAAGTATAATACCTGATTGAATATCGAGTTATTAATTAAAGTTTGGACCATACGATACGCAAATACTCATTAGAGGTTAAGTAAATTATTTTCTAAAAGCTTTTTTAATTGAAACATGATTATAAACATACGATCTTTTATGTTTTTCACACAAAGCCGGCTATTCCTTAACTCATTTAATCTTTGATCATATTAAATGTAATTCGAGTTATTAGATCAAGGCGGGTCGGTGTTTAAATTGCCATACAGTCTTATTTGTTTTAACACCAAGTTGGCTTTTCCTTTACTCATTTAATCTTTGATAATTTTAAATGTAATTCGAGTCATTGGATCAAGTGCAGGTCGGTATTTTGATTGCCGACGCGATTTGCACCTATCATAATTTTGACACAAAGTGTCTGTCTTTGTTAGGCAATTAGCGGAATTTATGACCGGTATACTGTCATCACCATAGCGACGCATTATCGCGAGTAGCAGGAAAAAACATTATGACACGAGGAACAACTTTGTCTACAATGTTTGAAGCAAATTTCACGAATACTTTAGTCTTTGAAATTACTTAATTTTTTTTCTTCCGAATATTCGATTCGGAAGACTGTATCCGAATATTCGTTGACATCCCTAATATTTTGTTATAATACGTGATCAGGCTATGGGTATAACTACACGTCATTCGAATGCTTAGGAAACATGTCAAATCACCAGGAGGATCGTTCTGTTTATAGTGTGTTAATTACGTTAGCATCAAATCAGATGTGATTAAGTGTAAGAAGAAAAAAAGTTTATTACATTGTGCATGAGGCAAGATTACATTAATCAGTGATATCTGAAGGGTGAAATTAAATGAAAATTCTAGTCTAGAATTCAAATGCAATACAAATCAAAATGATTGATTCACAGACGTTTTGTGTGACAATATCTTTCATGTCTGGTTGAAATGGTCATCATTAATATGTTACAGGACTGTGATTTATAGATAATACAATTTGTTTGTTGAAAATGCAATACGAGTGCATATGAAACGATAATGATATCACATTAAAAACTATATAAAATAAAGTCATAAAATACAAACATACTGCCGTTATTTAGTTGGACATTATTTTACAATCATTTCAATCAAATATGCTTTTCAATGTGCAACACGCATCCTAACGAATTCCGGGATTACATTAACATCAGCTTAACTTTGTTACATTTCATCAGGGTATTTTTATTTATATGCTTTTACTATTGTATCTGAAGTCTGGATCGAATACATATTAAATTAATCATCTTGCGAATTAAAAGCAATGTGTTATTATATTATTTGTACGCTTTTGTAATAATATAGCAAACATTGAAACTGTAGAAACTATATCAGGAGAAAATAGTGTTTTTATCCACTCCATTTATTTAAGAACGTCAACTATAAACAGACAACAACATATTAAAACACGTATCACCGGCTAAGAAAGAACAATGCAAAAATGTCGCATTTAAACCTGTTTGACATTTAGCCGAACATCACACTTACCTACAAATTTAGTGTAATCCAAACGCGGGTCTAAACCGATCTCCATCATATGAACCTATGCAGACAGAAAATACAAAAATCATTCTTCATTAATCAAACACTAAAATCATTCAGCGTGAAGCAAATACTGTAAATATTGTTATAGTGTGCCAGTGTCAAGAATCGAAAATTAAACTATCAACTACAACTCATTTGGACTAGGCTGTTTTAGTATTGTAACGTGCAAGGCGACTTTGACCAGACTGAAATTCACGCTGGCTATGGATATATAATATTTTCGCCTGGCTGCTTTATCAGTGTGATTAGGATTAAAGGATTTGAAACAATGATTGGTTCATATAATAAATCACAGTAGAAATCAACAAAACCGGGTCAATATAACAAGTTAATCAATAAAAACAACGTATGAGTCTGGTCCGAGACTATGGATGGGCCTAGTCTGAAACTATGGATGAACCTGTTCTGAGACTATGGATAAGCCTAGTCTTAAACTATTGATCAAACTGGTCTGTAATTATTGATGAGCCAAGTCTGAAACTATGGATGAAACTAGTCTGAAACTATTGATGAGACTAGTCTGAAACTATGGATGAGCCTAGTCTGAAACTATGGATGAGACTAGTCTGAAACTATGGTTGAGCCTAGTCTGAAACTATGAATGAAACTAGTCTGAAACTATGGATAAAACTTGTCTGAAACTATGAATAAAACTCGTCTGAAACTATGGATGAACTCGTCTAAAACTATGGATGAAACTCGTCTGAAACTATGGACGAAACTAGTCTGAAACTATGGATGAAACTAGTCTGAAACTATGGATGAAACTAGTCTGAAACTATGGATGAAACTGCTTTGAAACTATGCATCCTAATACAAAGAAGCCACTGCTCATTTACAGACAAGTCACGCAATACGCTAGACGCAACTATTCTACAAAATGGGTAAAAACTAATTTAATTCAGCCTTATGAAACAGCACTGAGATACAAATAAACAATGTTCAATTTATATTAGTGAGTTACCAATTATAGTCATGCAGTAAAACGGTATATTGTAAGGCAATAATGCAAACTGTTTTATTAATTTCAGAATATAAATATGTGTATTATCCAAATTGAAATGCTAGCGTCCGATCTATTTTATCCGAATAACTGCAAGAGGACGATGCCGTATAGAGCAATGGTTACATTCTATTATTATTAACAAACTGATCGAAGGCAGGCAAATTCGCTACAGTATTCATTAAAAAATCTTACATTCATGAAATATAGCAACTATCAATGTAGCGATGTACCTACATGTTAAATGCTAAACAATCTAGGCGAGAGATTATAATCAAAGTACTGGCAGTACTGGTGTGACGATGCTTTTGAAGAGGATAGATATAAAACATCAATTTAAGTTTATCTATATCACCACAATTGTGTATGTTGATACAACCATTTGGGTACGATAAAAAAAATTGGGTACGAAAATTTTGGGAACGAAAAAAAAATTGGTACGAAAAAAATTTGCGTACGAAACATTTTTGGTACGAAAAAAAGTTTAGGGGTACGGGGAAGTAGTACCCGTTGGTAACTTGACCCATTGAGCGAAACTGGGAGGCGGGTCACATTCTTGTTCATTAAGTATGGCAATACATTCATGATGATTCTCGAAAGTAGGTATGAGCACATAGCCGGACCATGTGAGCTCAATCGTATGAGCACTTGACTATCCGAGTTCGCCCACGAACATATGGATAAGTTAACTAATAGCGAAATGACCTTATACATGTATATGCTGAAATCTATCAATCGAACGAAATATCGAACATGGTATGTACACTTAGGTGGTTGTGTAATTTCTGTTAGAAAAACTTTATTCAATATGTAAATTTTAAATGATTGTGTCCGCACTTGAGTTTGTTGCCTTGTTTGAGTCTATACGCGCCTAGGCTGCACCCAGTGTGTGTATTCGTGTTTTTCCAAGGTAATGAGTTACCTCCGCGCTGAGGCTGCATAATGTTGGGACCCGGAGTGTGTCCAGCACTCCTACCTAATAAGATTAGATTGACGACAGTTGGGACGAATTTTGAATGATAGCTGCAATGTCCAGCTATTTGTTTTGTTCTGAAATACTTTTTAATTTTTTATATGGTCAAATGCTGCGGGGGGGGATGAGATTTTCCGGAATAAAAACAACTGTCAGGAACGGTGACCACAAAACATACAAAATATAACATTGCGCCGGGAGCGGGAATCGAACCGGTGTCGTAAAGGTGAAAAAGCGAACGTCCTAACCACTGCGCTAGCGGGACGGACAATTACGCAAAAAAATGTTGTTTTATCTATCCAGACAACTGGATAAAATAGCAACAATATGCTAACCCATTATTTTTCGAGGAACATAATTTAGAATTCCTGTGCTAGCCCCCAATCACAGTATGTTGGGGTATAATAATAATCAAACTTTGTTTTTCTTCTCAAAAGATTGTCGTAGATTACAATTTGATGAATATATCATCCAAGACTACAAGTTTTAGAAAGCCATTTTTTTCATTTATTTTTATTGATAAACAAGGTTTTGTAACAATCTATACTATACATAGATAGCTTTAACAGCACAATGTGGCTCACCTGAAACTGATTGTTTCCTAGTGGTGTTAACTAATTTTTCATGAAGATCTAGACAAAAAGGCATTGTGAGTATGAACAAACTATTTGCGTCTATCCGATCAAGTTGTGTCTTGTTACCATGATCCTACTTTTATTAATTTGAACATTCTGATCAACTGCCATGAAGATCAGGTAAAAAATGTAAGTTTTAACATGGATTTTAATGATTTTAGTTATTGATCAACTGCTAAGAAGCACATGACCCACTTTGGAACGTGACCTGTTAATCACTGAGACAAGACCTTGTGACCTAAATGTTAATTATGCTACTTTCATGCTTGACTTTGAAATCATTCAAAATAATGTTCTAACCAATTTACAAGTGGATCAGAGAGAGAATGTGATCACTTAAGTATTAACAGACCTTTTCTTATATTTGACCTAGTTCCCAAATTTTTGATAAAATATGAAAATAAAAATGACATAGAGGTGACTAGTTTCATAAGAATCTGGCAAAGAGGTGACACCCAAATTATCTTATGTGTTCACAATAAACTTTGAATAAAATACATTAAAGAGTGATAACAAAAGCTCACCTTGTCACATCATAACAAGTGAGCAAAATAACCAAAACTATGACATCATATAATTGCTCAGTTACTTCCAATAACAATAAAATGTTACTTTTGAAACGAATACAATACCTTCCCTTTCTTTCTACAGGCTGTTCTTAAACAAGATAGACCTGTATCGCTCACCCAAAACTCATTCTATAGTGTCAAAAACTTGTGTATGATTTGACTAAGTTGTAACCTAGCTTTAGCCTGCCAGGACCAACTTGCAAATTCAGCTTTTGATTTGATTAAGATCATTGTAAGCAATTTTCATGAAAATCAGGAAGATAATGTGACCTGTAGAAAGGTAAAGGAAGTTTTCTATATTTTAACATAATGACCTAGTTTTTGACAAACTACCAACTTTCAATCTGAAACTTTATTTCATCTGGATAACATTCAATTCTGTCCAATTTTCATGAAGATCTGGAAGAAAATGTGACCTCTGGAGTGTTCACTAACCTTTTCTGTGATTTGGTTTGTTGACCTAGTTTGGACCACATATAACTTACTTTCAAACTTAACCTAGAATTGACAGAGATGAACATTTACCAACATAAGACAAACAAGGACTGTTTGTAAAACATGCATGCCCCCCATATGGGCTGTCAGTTGTAGTGGTAGCCATTGTGTGAATACATTTTTTGTAACTGTGACCTTGACATTTGACCTAGTAACCTGAAAATCAATAGGGATTATATGCCAGTCATGATCAATTTACCTATGAAGTTTCATGATCCTATGCCTTGCTTTTCTTGAGTTATCATGAGGAAACCTTTTAACTGTTATGAGTCACTGTGACCTTGACCTTTGACCAAGTGATATGAAAATCAATAAGGGTTATATACCAGTCATGATCAATGTACCTATAAAGTTTAATGGTCCTAGGCGTAAGCATTTTTGAGATATCATCTGGATACTATTTAACTGCTTTGAGTCACTTGACCTTGACCTTTGACCTAGTGACCTAAACAACAATAGGGGTAATCTGCAAGTCATGATCAATGTACCTATAAATTTTCATGATCCTAGACGTAAGCATTCTTGAGTTATCATCCGGAAATCATTAAACTATTTTATCTCACTGTGACCTTGACCTTTGACCTAATGACCTGAACATCAATAGGGGTCATCTGCGAGTCATGATCAATGTACCTATGAAGTTTCATGATCCTAGGCGTAAGCTTTTTTGTGTTATCATCCGGAAACCAATTTACTGAGTCAAGTCACCGTGACCTTGACCTTTGACCTAGTGATCTATAACTCAATAGGGGTCATCTGCGAGTCATGATCAATGTACCTAAGAAGTTTCATGATCATAGGCGTAAGCATTCTTGACTAATCATTAGGAAACCATTTTTCAAAGTTGAGTCACTGTGACCTTGACCTTTGACATAGTGACCTGAAAATCATAAGGGGTCATCTGCGAGTCATGATCAATGTACATATATAGTTTCATGATCCTAGGCATAAACGTTCTTGAGTTATCATCCTGAAACCATTTTACTATTTCGGGTCACTGTGACCTTGACATAGTGACCTGAAATTAAATAGGGATCATCTGAGAGTCATGATTAATGTATTTATGAAGTTTCATGATTCTAGGCATAAGCGTTCTTGAGTTATCATCCGGAAACCATTTAACTATTTCGGGTCACCGTGACCTTGACTTTTGACCTAGTGACCTGAAAATCAATAGGGTTCATCTGCGAGTCATGATCAATGAACCTATGAAGTTTCATGATCCTAGGCATAAGCGTTCTTGAGTTATCATCCGGAGACCATTTAACTATTTCGGGTCACCGTGACCTTGACCTCAAAATCAATAGTGGTCATCTGCGAGTCATGATCAATGTACACATGAAGTTTCATGATCCTAGGCATAAGTGTTCTTGAGTTTTTATCAGGAAACCATTTTACTATTTCAGGTCACCGTGACCTTGACGTTTGATATAGTGACCTGAAAATCAATAGTGGTCAACTGCGAGTCATGATCAATCTACATATCAAGTTTCATGATCCTAGGCATAAGCGTTCTTGAGTTATCATCCGGAAACCATTTTACTATTTCGGGTCACTGTGACCTTGACCTTTGACCTAGTGACCTGAAAACTAATAGGGGTCATCTTCGAGTCGTGATCAATGTACCTATGAAGTTTCAGTGATCCTAGGCATAAGCGTTCTTGAGTTATCATCCGGAAACCATTTTACTATTTCGTTTTTTTGTTAAACGTCGTCAATTATTAATTGTATATAGATTTCTCTATAGTTTGAAAAACATTTAGGCAAATATTTCTCATGTAAGATAAAATGCAAATAATTAATCAAATATTCCCTTTTAATCAGTATGTTGGTTTATCGGTCAATAACAATATCACTTTGAACATTGAATTATTTAAAAGTTATAACAAACATTAAATGTTCTCCGAACAAATGACTCATAACACATATAACAGATTGATAGGAAGATATGAACAAATCAAGGTTGCTAGGTTGCCCGCCTAGAATGGTCCTGTTAGTATGGAAGTACTTGATATATAAATGTATAAGCCTGTCGGTGTTGTAAAGACATAAAATATTTTATGAATGTCTCAAAGTGTAGAATCATTTTGCATTTAGTAAAAGAAAGGCAACATATAAACCTTAAGTTGCTGACAAGAACTTGTGGCTTAATACAACTAAAAAGAGGCATTATAATTCTTGAAAATAAAAGTAACATCATTATATATGAATTTTCTGATCAAAAGTGTTATTTTTAGTGAATAGGGAAAATACATTTTCAAGAAGAAACAATATAATTATAAATGTTTTGGCGAAGTGATAGTATTATCATAGTACAGTTTTGGTCTAAAAATCTCGTAACATTTTTTAAATCTCATAACACCTTGTTGCAAAAAAAAATCATGAAAAATAGATTTTTCAGAGTAACCTATTAAAATAAAATAAACAAGGGCTGTTTGTAAAACATGCTTGCCCCCCATATGGGCTCTCCGTTGTAGTGACAGCCATTGTGTGAATATGTTTTTTGTAAATGTGACCTTGACCTTTGACCTAGTGACCTGAAAATCAATAGGGATCATCTGCGAGTCATGATCAATGTACCTTTGAAGTTTCATGATCCTAGGCCCAAGAGATCTTGAGTTATCATCCGGAAAACCACCTGGTGGACGGAGCGACAGACCAACAGTCCGACCGACATGTGCAAAGCAATAAACCCCCTCTTCTTCGAAGGGGGCATAAAAATGCTTTATATGACCTTAGATATTATTTTTGCAATCATTTTTCATCAATTACAAATGTTTAAAAAAAATATTGTTTCATGCTATGGTACCAGTTTTTTGTCAGAAAATTAATCACATTTTAAAAAAAATGCATTACCCCTTGTTGCCAAAAAATCATGAACATATAATTTTCAAAGATATCCTTTAAAACAAAAAGAAAATGCCTTCTTAAATCCTTAAATATTATTCCTTCAAGCATTTTACATCAATAATTTATGTTTGAAAAAATCATTGTTTCATGCTAAATACTGTTTGATATACTGTAAATAATGTAACTACACATCCAAGTAGTGAGTCCATCAAACTATTGCAACCGAAACACCTGGTGTGCCAAGGTACCAGCCGAAGTCAAATGCCTTCTGACTTGGTGCATTTTACTATTTATATTTGTATGCATTTGTATGTGTTTGAAAAAATGTATAATCTTTAATGACATCTTCTGACCATGCATGTCCTAGATTTCAAAATCCAGGCCCTGGTCTGACACATTGGTAACATTAACGTTAAACTGTTACCAGGCTTCTGAATTTAATTAGCCAGGTCACAGGAAAAAGGCAGTCTAATATGTATCCAATTAAACTATTTGTCATTGTCAGAAACCGCTCTTAAGCAAACAGCTTTCAAGCAACTGCAGGCTGAACTGGATCTAAACTGGCCACATTTGCCCCAATGTCTCTTTTACTGGGATATGGTTCATTTAACTTTAAAGGGATCTTTTCACGTTTTAGTTAATTGACAAAAATTGGAAAAAGTTGTATCGGATTTGCAAATTTTCATTTTAGTTATGTTATTTTTAGGAAACAGTATTACTGAACATTTACCATGGTCTAATATAGCAATTATAAGCATCTTTTAACGATTTAAAAATTATAAAGCGTTGCAACGCGAAACGATTGAATAATTTGGTGAGTTATGTTGTTGTTGTTTAATTGTGTGAAACTACGAAGATTGCTTATACTAGGTATAAAATACGTCAACCATTTATACTTGCCAGAATAGTCGAGCAGGCTAATGCGTTTTTACTCCAGGACTAAGGGGGTCACTGGTTCGATCCCTGCTGGGGACTACTTTTTTTTTAAGAATTTTATTTTGGATTTTTAACTGCTGGAGCTTTTAATATCCAATGTTTACATTTATCAATATAGAGCATTTAATGACTTACTTCAAAACATGTCAAAATCTGTGAAAAGGCCCCTTTTAACATAATATCTACTCCTATAAATATGAGGTCAATATACATGGACTTAACGGTAAATTACGTCTAATTATTTGGACTGTAATGACATCAACTACTTAAATAGAAAGAAGAAAGAATTCATACTTACCAGTAATTTGAGTAAAGAGTTTGTATTCAATGTTGTATTTCAGGACAGCTTGTTGATATGCAAATCCCATATGACATGTTGATATGAGGTATCATAGCCATTCAATAAGTCGCAAAATGCTTAAACAAAATTAATAAAGCAAAATGTGACTTAAATTGATAACTAAAAATACCAGTATCATCAGTATGCCAGTTTTGCCTTGTCAAACTGTCGAGATCCAGAAAGTGCTTCATTCACATTGAATATATCCTTCGAATTCCATTAATTGTTGCATTACTAAATAGTGAAACAAGCCGATTTAAGCTGTAAGAAAGTTTTGACACGAGTGTTATCAAGTCTCTCATGGGCGAAAGCCATAGAAAGTGATCCATTCACATCGAATATGTCCTTCGAATTCCATCTTTTGTTGTCATTAGCGGAGATTAAGTGAATAAATAATTCATATATCATAAATGACATATTCTTAATAGCGAAACAAGCCAATTTATGCAGTAAGAAAGTTTTGACTCGAGAATCTCATGGGGGCAGCAATTGTTGAATGTGGAAACACGAACGACAACTCTGCTAGGAGAAGGTAATCAATGTCGAGCAATCACCTACGCAGTGGCGAATGCAAAATGGAAGTAACTGAACAATCAAGTTATCTCAATCGGACTGGCTCGGTCTTTTACATAGGTCGCCATTGTGAGAAATTTTTCTACTGGTTATGAAACCTTGGACTGACGCTGTTCCAGCATCGTCAAAAAGCAATGGCGATATTTTTCTCAGCCACATAATTGTTAATAGTTTGATATCACAAAATGAAAGTGAAAGTAGAACTGTCAAAAAATGACAACCTCTCAACGTGTTGCTTTTGCTGGCACGAGATGGCGATTACACTCAATGTGTTCACATTTTGACCATAGGCTTTGTCAATGACCTTTAAAGTATGGGTAGCTTTGATATTATTTATTGCTATCATGTAACTGCATGATTGTGTATATGTTTACAATACACAAAGCATAAATAATGATATAAATATACTGATTGAGCTTATAATAATCTGAGAACTATAGCCAAGTCAATTAAGGACTTAAAATACAATTTTGTGTCCTGATTTCATGAAGAAATGACCATGCATGTCCTAGATTTCAAATTCAAGGCCCTGGTGTGACACATTGGTAGCATAACCGTTAAACTGTTTACCAGGCTTATGAAATTAGTTTTTATTGAACTATCTAAGGAAATCTAAATCAGGCACTGATTTTTCTTGTTTTAATACAGTCATAGATCAGTTGTGGCCTCTGAGTAATGACCAATTTTTGCTTACTTGTCACACCCTTAAAACTTTCCACACGTCTATAATAGCAAATCTGGATTTAGGTGATCTTCAATGGTACATTTAAACTCTAGCTCTGTTACAAGAGTGCTGGTAAAGTCCAGTCACGTATTTAAATCTAGGCCATGTCAAAATCAAAGTGTCAAAGACAAATGAAAGATGCGTTCATTAATTATTGTCCAGTTGTTTACTACTGCTGTAAGTTTTTATATAATATGACTGATGAACATCATGTGAGAGAAAATTCACATTATCATTGTAAATCAGGTTTAGCAACCTTTTAGATTAGAAAGAATGCTAGTTTTCAATGTCGCTTCTGGGGATCAAACCCGTAGGGCTTTTAGGAAGATTCTGAAATTTTCGATCCCTCGAGAGCAACAAAACCAAAAATTAAGTCAAATATTGCCGACTCGGTTTTTTTAGTCGGTTCATGAGGGATAATGGAGCTTGATTGGTCATTGTCGGCTCTGGTACTTCTTACATGTACCCCGGGTACTCTTAAGTATACTTACATGTACCCTGGGTACTCTAAGTATACTTACATGTACCACAGGTACGGTAAATAAACGTAATTGTACTCGGTCCATATTAGACTGTACCCGAGTTGTATTCGCGCCCAAAATCCGATGTCAGCGCAACCGATTATCTTAAACACACTTCTCTTCACAAAACACTGCATCAACATGCTTTTTGAGTATGTGTTCCGATAATATAGAGGCCATTCTACAGAAAATTGACATAAATGTGTATATATAATTATTACAAAAAAATAGTCGACAACGACTGATTTAAGGTTAAATTTCCCAGGTACATTTTAGTATATTTATCGTACCCGGGATACATGTAAGTATACTTAAGAGTACCCGGGGTACATGTACGTAGTACCCGAGACGACAATGAACAATCGAGCGATACTGGAATGTGCAACATCTCTCCCGCCCCCTAGCATCGCCTTTAGCAGTATTCAATTCTCAACAGGAAAGTGCTGGAGTCATTGATCCCGAGGGACAAGAGAAACAATTGATTAATGTTCGAAATAAATAATTTGATTAATGACAATTCTGTTATTTGAGCCAGGTCACAGGAAAAGCGCAGTCAAATCAGTATCCAATTAAATTATTTGTTATTGTCAGAAAAACGCTTTTAAGCAAACAGCTTTCAAGCGACTGCTGGCTGATCTAGATCCAAACTGGCCACAATCGCCTTTCTTTTACTAACACTAAGAAAGAGTACTAACCAGTAGAGTTTGAAATCAATGTTGAATCTCAGGACAGCTTGGTGATCTGCAAATCCCCGATGAAATGTTGATATTGGGTATCATAGTCATTCAATAAGTCGCAAAATGCTCGAATACAATTTATAAAGCACAATGTGACTTATATTGATAACTAAAAATACCAGTAATCAGTATGCCAGTTTTGCCGTGTCAAGCTGTTACGATCCAGAAAGTCCTTCATTCACATCGAGTATATATCCTTCGAATTCCAACTATTGTTGTCATAAGCGGAAATTTAGTGAATAAATAATTCATATATCCTAAATGACAGCTTCTAAATAGCGAAACAAGCCAATGTATGCAGTAAAAAAGTTTTGAATCGAGACTCTCATTAAGGCGGCCATTGTTGAATGTTGAAACACGAACGACAACTCTGCTAGGAGAATGTTATCAATGCTTCTACGCAGTGGCGTATGCAAAAGGGAAGTAACTGAAAAATCGAGTTATCTCAATCGGACTGGCTCGGTCTTTTACATAGGCCGCCATTGTGAGAAAATTTTCTACTGGTTATGAAACCTTGGACGACGCTGTTCCAGCATCGTCAAAAACGTTTCACATTGAACCATAGTTCTACTGTTAACATGATCAGATTAGCATGTGCAGTCCGCTCAGGCTAATTTGGGACGACACTTTCCGCAAAAACTTGGGTTTTGCTAAGAAGATACTTTCTTGAAACGAATAACTTGCAGAAAGAAACATAAGCAGTTTCAACCACATGTACCACTTCTGATGGCCCATTATTTTAAATATAAAGCTTGATTTATTTCGCGAATGATGTGTGCATACGTTGATATTATTACGCTTATGTTGACAAAATTATTTTTGAAATACATGTTAAGAAAAAATCAATAACTTTAAACTGCACAGGCTGCTCAAATTTATTAAATTATACCACAAAATAACTGTTCCCTTTTAATCAATTATTTGCAAATGAATACATACATCCGTTCCAATTGGTATTTAAATAAAAAAAATTAACTTTTCAAATGTCTCCATAGATACTATAGTATGAGGCATATCCTTGCTGAAGACCAATCATGGTTATGCACACCTATTTAAAAGCACACACGCAGTTTGATACCGGACAGTAAAGTAAAAGCATTCATAGAGAATAATAGGTTTGTGTTGATTATATATCAGGTTTATCATGCGAGGCTTAGAAAAAAAAAGCACGAGCCTTGGCGAGTGCATTTTCGTTTTCATGCCGAGCATAATAAACCTGATCTATCATCAACACTAATCTATTATTCTATTTATCCCACTTTTTATTCAGTATACCGTCTTATTTAAACAAAAATAGTTTTCATGAGTGTTTGTCGTACTTTGATAATGACTGGAGTGTAACTTAGGTCAGTGTATTACTCCGCGTGCCCAAAATAACCGCTGAATAAATAATCCTTTTTTGAAAATCAGAATATCGTTATGTGACAAAGAGTCGTGCATTATTAATTTCAATTTTATTCATATTGAATTGCAAATCTAAACGTTTTATAACAGCAATATAACATTTAGTTGTTATGAACAATGAACTACATTTGTTAACAACGTAGCCTAACAACGTAGCACGTGCCGTTGATTATAGCAGAAATTTAATAAACGGGGATTTAATCAACCGATTTTGCTGTAAAATTGGGATAAAAAAGATAATCCAATATTATTCCGAATAAAACCTTTTATACTTGACTCGTCAGCAAGGCTAGTTACTGATGTATTCTAAGGTATTCTGGTGCGAAACGAACAGACGACAAACAAACGTTTTAAAAAATAAAAATAATATAAATAAACACCATTATATATATATTACATAACTGTTATTGTAAACGTTGTACATGTATGTATTTAAAATAAATGTTAGATATCATACATTGAGCAGTTATAACAATAAACACACTATTTAGCATATGTGACTGTATAAAATTATATTAGGAATACAAGTTGGCAGTTCCAAACGATTACCTTGACATTCGCTCCTTATTATAAAACATCGAGAAACAAATTGTAACCATGGCGAAATAAAACAGAATCAATATAGGAGTACTAAATCATATACAAGTTATAAATATAGCAATCATAATCTGAAACTTACTCCGTAACGTTGCAATCAGAAAGGACACATAACGCATTGCGTCCATTTGAACTATTCGACGGCGCACATAATTATCCATAAAGCAGACGATTGAAAACACTCCCTGCAGGACTACAAAGACTCGTGTTACCTTTTCCTGATTGCTTTGATGCAGACAATATTCAGATGGGAATCAAAAACTAGAAGATACGCATAAGGTTATATTTCATTTAAGCATAGGAAATTATTGCATATTAAGGATGTTGAAGAAACTTAAGATTTAAGTTAAATGTATAGAGTGGTTTATTTCTAATTATGACAAAGAAGATTGTAATAGCTTTTGGTCAAAACGAGAAATAAAATTAATTTGAAATCCTTAATAACAAAGTAAGCCTTGCACAGAGACATTTGGTTTATGATAAATAGACCTATAACTATTTTGTCCTAGGAATTGTTTAGTCTGGCTTTCCCTTAAAGGATGCGGGTTCATGACTAGCCTTTAAATTTTGTGTCATTCAATACCGCTGTGCATGCAACGGATAATTACCGTACATCAATGCCCTATGTTTGTGATAATGTATTTGCTTGATTCTCAACGTTTATTTGTATGTGTTCGACTTCCATTATGAAGAGCAAAGTTTAGGTCTAATTAAAGAATATTTTTTAGTATTGTTTTGTAATTTTGTTCAATATCAACGTCCTTGGGATTTTGTATCTTTAACATAAACAATTTATTTATCGGATAGCAGATGATATCGGGAGTTTGAAACGGAAATAAATCCATTTTATTATGAAAATTCCTTTTAAAAAAAACTCAAAAAGTGCAAATTTCAAAACGTAAAGTGTTGAGTCACGATTCAAGTCAAGTGATATTAGCATGCATACGATAATAATAAATACGGAATATTACGGTAGTCAATTGTTCCATTAGTTTGTATTCAGTCGAGTGGCTTGTGTGATGACGTATCACACGAGAGGCAGGCCTCGAGTGTGATGCGAAATAGCACAAGCCACGAGACTGAATACAAACTCTTGGAACAATTGACTAAGCGTAATATTCCTATTATAATATACAACAACTAACGAAAACAGTTAACCATTGTATTTATTGCTTTAACAAAACTTTCAAAACAGTGACTAAAACTGAACGCCATAGTTAATTTAACACGCGTATGAATACCGTTTATGCAAAATAGAACGTGTACACATTTAAACAGGGGAAACACAGGTTTTAATCGTCGCCAGTTGAAAGCTAATTTTGTTGGATTTACCAGCTGGATTCATAATTCGCCAACAGTTAATCGCTGTCACGTTCTACTATGCATATTCTTTTGCGTTTCTTAGTTTAAGTTTAAACCTATTTATTTTAGCTCGATTACATCGAAAGCCTAGGGTTTATATAAACGCTCTCGAGTCCGTTTCCTGGGACTAGAACCAATTCTTGTGTCTTTGGGGGAGATCTAAAGATCGCTCCCACGGTGGGGATCGAACCCGTGACCTCCCGGTCGCTAGGCGGACACCATATCTATTACACCACGGCGACCTATGCGTTTCTTCGGTGGAGAGGGTGCATAGTAGTTGTTGATGGTTACGTTACATCGGAATAATTGTGCACCTTGGAGATTTGTGTTATCGTGGGTATCATCAATGGCGGCGTTGGATGTATTTCTGTTGCTGCTGGACAAAGATGTGTTTCGCACAGATGCCGGGATGACAGAACCATGGGTAGGTCTATGGTTAGATTGCATTATTTGGCGTTGGCCAGGATTCTCTGATAATATGTCGGACATGGCTGCTTGCATTTCGAGAGAAACTTTTGCATAGTTGTTCACACTTTGCACATTTTTTGTGAGCAGTTTGCTGCTGAATAGTTGTTGGAGCAACCCCATTGTGCAAGAGAGTCGTACAGGTTGTTTTGCGGGCACGGTGATTTGTTTTGAGACCTGTCAGATCGCCTCTCTCAGCCATCGTTTTCATAATTGACCTCAAGGAGTTTTCACCCATGGGCTGACATGTATACCACTGGTCTCACCCAGCTTGTCGACTATAATTTTTAGACAAGTAGAAAGGGGCATCATCGTGCAGAGCTTCTTTCGGACTGTGATGATCGAACTCCTTGTACGCTTCAACAGGGCACGACTCTTTGTTGGCATGAGCAAACTGCTTAGGTGGAAAGGCCCTTTGCTCCGACGTGGTTTCCAATGTACGTATTTTGGTCAACCGTTCATTGTATTCAAGGTATTCTCTTCCTTGATCATTTATTTCAGTTTGATGTCGCCCCATCTTAGGTTGTGACTTTCGGTTCCACCACGAATGCCGAACAACGTTGAATTATTTAGCCACACTTGATTCAAGAGCTGTCTTGGGCTTTGAAGTCCAATCACTTCTTTTTTGTTTTAAAATCTCTCTTTCTTCAAAGGTAATTGCTTCAGCAGCATGGGGCCTGTTTCCTTTTCCTTTTTTCTTCAGTTCCTTTCTTTTGGAAGCCAAAACCTTTCGAGAAGTTTTAAACTCTCTGTCATCCAAAATGTTGTGTGAATATTTATTTTCCCTTTATTATCTGGAAAAAATCACATTTAAACAATCTATCCTTGCTGAAGACCAATCATGGTTATGCACACCTATTTAAAAGCACACACGCAGTTTGATACCGGACAGTAAAGTAAAAGCATTCATAGAGAATAATAGGTTTGTGTTGATTATATATCAGGTTTATCATGCGAGGCTTAGAAAAAAAAAGCACGAGCCTTGGCGAGTGCATTTTCGTTTTCATGCCGAGCATAATAAACCTGATCTATCATCAACACTAATCTATTATTCTATTTATCCCACTTTTTATTCAGTATACCGTCTTATTTAAACAAAAATAGTTTTCATGAGTGTTTGTCGTACTTTGATAATGACTGGAGTGTAACTTAGGTCAGTGTATTACTCCGCGTTCCCAAAATAACCGCTGAATAAATAATCCTTTTTTGAAAATCAGAATATCGTTCTGTGACAAAGAGTCGTGCATTATTAATTTCAATTTTATTCATATTGAATTGCAAATCTAAACGTTTTATAACAGCAATATAACATTTAGTTGTTATGAACAATGAACTACATTTGTTAACAACGTAGCCTAACAACGTAGCACGTGCCGTTGATTATAGCAGAAATTTAATAAACGGGGATTTAATCAACCGATTTTGCTGTAAAATTGGGATAAAAAAGATAATCCAATATTATTCCGAATAAAACCTTTTATACTTGACTCGTCAGCAAGGCTAGTTACTGATGTATTCTAAGGTATTCTGGTGCGAAACGAACAGACGACAAACAAACGTTTTAAAAAATAAAAATAATATAAATAAACACCATTATATATATATTACATAACTGTTATTGTAAACGTTGTACATGTATGTATTTAAAATAAATGTTAGATATCATACATTGAGCAGTTATAACAATAAACACACTATTTAGCATATGTGACTGTATAAAATTATATTAGGAATACAAGTTGGCAGTTCCAAACGATTACCTTGACATTCGCTCCTTATTATAAAACATCGAGAAACAAATTGTAACCATGGCGAAATAAAACAGAATCAATATAGGAGTACTAAATCATATACAAGTTATAAATATAGCAATCATAATCTGAAACTTACTCCGTAACGTTGCAATCAGAAAGGACACATAACGCATTGCGTCCATTTGAACTATTCGACGGCGCACATAATTATCCATAAAGCAGACGATTGAAAACACTCCCTGCAGGACTACAAAGACTCGTGTTACCTTTTCCTGATTGCTTTGATGCAGACAATATTCAGATGGGAATCAAAAACTAGAAGATACGCATAAGGTTATATTTCATTTAAGCATAGGAAATTATTGCATATTAAGGATGTTGAAGAAACTTAAGATTTAAGTTAAATGTATAGAGTGGTTTATTTCTAATTATGACAAAGAAGATTGTAATAGCTTTTGGTCAAAACGAGAAATAAAATTAATTTGAAATCCTTAATAACAAAGTAAGCCTTGCACAGAGACATTTGTTTTATGATAAATAGACCTATAACTATTTTGTCCTAGGAATTGTTTAGTCTGGCTTTCCCTTAAAGGATGCGGGTTCATGACTAGCCTTTAAATTTTGTGTCATTCAATACCGCTGTGCATGCAACGGATAATTACCGTACATCAATGCCCTATGTTTGTGATAATGTATTTGCTTGATTCTCAACGTTTATTTGTATGTGTTCGACTTCCATTATGAAGAGCAAAGTTTAGGTCTAATTAAAGAATATTTTTTAGTATTGTTTTGTAATTTTGTTCAATATCAACGTCCTTGGGATTTTGTATCTTTAACATAAACAATTTATTTATCGGATAGCAGATGATATCGGGAGTTTGAAACGGAAATAAATCCATTTTATTATGAAAATTCCTTTTAAAAAAAACTCAAAAAGTGCAAATTTCAAAACGTAAAGTGTTGAGTCACGATTCAAGTCAAGTGATATTAGCATGCATACGATAATAATAAATACGGAATATTACGGTAGTCAATTGTTCCATTAGTTTGTATTCAGTCGAGTGGCTTGTGTGATGACGTATCACACGAGAGGCAGGCCTCGAGTGTGATGCGAAATAGCACAAGCCACGAGACTGAATACAAACTCTTGGAACAATTGACTAAGCGTAATATTCCTATTATAATATACAACAACTAACGAAAACAGTTAACCATTGTATTTATTGCTTTAACAAAACTTTCAAAACAGTGACTAAAACTGAACGCCATAGTTAATTTAACACGCGTATGAATACCGTTTATGCAAAATAGAACGTGTACACATTTAAACAGGGGAAACACAGGTTTTATCGTCGCCAGTTGAAAGCTAATTTTGTTGGATTTACCAGCTGGATTCATAATTCGCCAACAGTTAATCGCTGTCACGTTCTACTATGCATATTCTTTTGCGTTTCTTAGTTTAAGTTTAAACCTATTTATTTTAGCTCGATTACATCGAAAGCCTAGGGTTTATATAAACGCTCTCGAGTCCGTTTCCTGGGACTAGAACCAATTCTTGTGTCTTTGGGGGAGATCTAAAGATCGCTCCCACGGTGGGGATCGAACCCGTGACCTCCCGGTCGCTAGGCGGACACCATATCTATTACACCACGGCGACCTATGCGTTTCTTCGGTGGAGAGGGTGCATAGTAGTTGTTGATGGTTACGTTACATCGGAATAATTGTGCACCTTGGAGATTTGTGTTATCGTGGGTATCATCAATGGCGGCGTTGGATGTATTTCTGTTGCTGCTGGACAAAGATGTGTTTCGCACAGATGCCGGGATGACAGAACCATGGGTAGGTCTATGGTTAGATTGCATTATTTGGCGTTGGCCAGGATTCTCTGATAATATGTCGGACATGGCTGCTTGCATTTCGAGAGAAACTTTTGCATAGTTGTTCACACTTTGCACATTTTTTGTGAGCAGTTTGCTGCTGAATAGTTGTTGGAGCAACCCCATTGTGCAAGAGAGTCGTACAGGTTGTTTTGCGGGCACGGTGATTTGTTTTGAGACCTGTCAGATCGCCTCTCTCAGCCATCGTTTTCATAATTGACCTCAAGGAGTTTTCACCCATGGGCTGACATGTATACCACTGGTCTGACCCAGCTTGTCGACTATAATTTTTAGACAAGTAGAAAGGGGCATCATCGTGCAGAGCTTCTTTCGGACTGTGATGATCGAACTCCTTGTACGCTTCAACAGGGCACGACTCTTTGTTGGCATGAGCAAACTGCTTAGGTGGAAAGGCCCTTTGCTCCGACGTGGTTTCCAATGTACGTATTTTGGTCAACCGTTCATTGTATTCAAGGTATTCTCTTCCTTGATCATTTATTTCAGTTTGATGTCGCCCCATCTTAGGTTGTGACTTTCGGTTCCACCACGAATGCCGAACAACGTTGAATTATTTAGCCACACTTGATTCAAGAGCTGTCTTGGGCTTTGAAGTCCAATCACTTCTTTTTTGTTTTAAAATCTCTCTTTCTTCAAAGGTAATTGCTTCAGCAGCATGGGGCCTGTTTCCTTTTCCTTTTTTCTTCAGTTCCTTTCTTTTGGAAGCCAAAACCTTTCGAGAAGTTTTAAACTCTCTGTCATCCAAAATGTTGTGTGAATATTTATTTTCCCTTTATTATCTGGAAAAAATCACATTTAAACAATTGATTTTCTTTCTTTTTTAAACTTCAGCCATTAACAGTTGTTTTAAAACTTATTTAAAACTGAATATTATTTGAAAATTATGGGCATTATTTACATTTTGTTTGATTTATTATTTTTCTTTAACCGTTATTAAAATTGTGCGGCTTATATTAAATTTAGATAATGTTTTATTTAATCACTATTATACATTTATTTGCAACTTAAATTTAATTGTATTTTCATAGATGTGTGCAATTGACCAATCAGGTTAACATAACAACAATAAATCATAATTACACAGTTATAACATTTCATGCTGTTTAAATATTTGAATTTAATCACTTTACGTTGGATGTAGTAAATTGACTCTACAGCAAGGTCGCCGTGGTTTAATGGATAGGGTGTCCGCCTAGCGACCGGGAGGTGATTGGTTCGATCCCCACCGTGGGAGCGTTCTTAAGATCTCTCACAAAGACACATAGTACTGGTTTTAAGCTCAGGAAACGGACTCGAGAGCATTTATATAAGCCTCAGACTTTCGATGCAATCGAGGTAAAATAAATAGGTTTATACTATCTCTACAGCAGCGAGTAATACAGGACAACAATATTAATCATCACTGAAAGACTGTTTCATTTCAATGTTAATTGTTAATACACTGAGCACTTTATTCTACTATGTTTTGTGTATAGATATGAATTTCTTTTACAAACCGGTCAATGCCTCGATGATAGCTTGTGAGTGTGCCAGGCTCATACTCAGACCCGTCGGCTTTTCGGATGGACAGGAGGAATGAACCTATGTAGTTGTCAAGATCAGTGGTCATGATTTTACAGACAGATCTTATTTCATTGCGTGGTGTTTCTGATAGCCAGTGATGGAAATGGCGCATACATAATTTAGTTTTACGGGTTGTGTTCACATGTTTCATACTTTGAACACAATTTGTCTTTTCATCTTCTGTTACATTTACAAATGTTGGTTGTTTACGTGTTTCACCTTGGCCATTACTATTAACATTAATATGTTCCATTTGATTTATTTGGTCTTGTGAACTTAGATCTAGATTTTGATGCAGATCAGACTTTCTTTCATTGGGCAGCTGGACACCTGCTTCTAAAAGTGGATATTGCACGTTTTTTCAATATATTCAGTGCTATTGAGATTTGTATTCTCTCCAGAATTATAAACAGCCGTTTCAAATAGTTCATTTTCAAAAAAACTATCGTCAATTATGTCAAAAAAACCGATCGATGACCATTCCGCTATGTTCATGGTCGAAAGTTCGGCCATATTTACTCTCCGGTCAAACTGCAGACGACGTATCTAATAATACTACGAGAGGGGTTTCCTATTTTCGCTGCGCGTAGTGTGACGTCATTAAATGGGTCAAAGAATACACAAGGGGATTCCTTTTTTCGGTGCGCGTAATGTGGCGTCATTAAATGGGTCGAAGAAAGTAGTCCGGCTAGTATGGTAATACGGAATTGGAAACAGCGAGTAGCGTAATGCCTCGGTCACACTGTCACGAATCAGAGCTACGAACGAGCTACGAATACTTTTCGGCACAGTTCGTGGCTATCCATACTGGACCGTGGCTCTCCGTACTTGATCCGTGATCAGTCGTAGTAGATTTTGGATGTCCGTAGAGACTCTTTACAAAGTTTGAACATGTTCAAAAAATTTCTACTAATTTATCGACGACCGTAGCGTATTCGTAGCAGTCCGTACTAAACCGTACTGATCCGTACTAGTTTGCAACAACACCGCAGTCGTTTGTACCTTTTCGTGGGCCCAAAGATTTTCAAGGACTTCTACGGATTGATACGAAGAACTACGGAGCGATACGGTTACGCTACGTATAAGCTACACTTATTCCACGGATATTCTACGGAAAGCCTAGGTTCTAGTACGTTGTACTACGGATAGTCAGGAATTTGCACGATATTGTACGTTGTACTACATTTCAGCACGAAACTGTACGGACATGTACGGTCCACTACAATTAATTGTTACTGAAATATATCATTTAAATTAAAGCAACCGTACTTGAATTTGTTGAGTTCACAATCATGATCCGCCAGAAAATTGCGTTTGCGATACACTTGGATATTCATATGGCACAAAATGCAGAGGCCGTAGTCAAGCTGTTTGACGATATACACAGATGTAATAATGATAAAATATCGTATAACTAGTATAGCTTTGTGCTAAAGGTTACGAATTTGAAAATATAAGAATTTGAACTTACTAGTAATATTTTTTGGCAGGTAAGTGTCTGCCTCATATGCCTTTTGAATCTTGCTCTTACTTTTACGTGATTTATTACTTGTTAAATTAATCGCTTACATAATAAAATACAAAATTAATCATACTTTCCTAAGCTTATCTATATTTGTACATCAATAATTGCATACTTTATCATGGCGGAGAAGAAAAAGGAGGTGGTGGATAAGACATTGGCTTTTAAGACGACCCGTTCTGCCAATACGAGACTTTGATGGCCGAACTAATGGCTGAAGATCCGGCTTTTAGAAACTTTACCAGTATCGGGCCTGAAATGTTCCATGAGCTATTACATGACCTTGGTCCAAGGATCAGGAAGAACCACGCCTGGTTCAGACAGTCCATCAATCAAGATTTGAAGTTGGCAATTACCTTAAGGTTCTTGGCCACGGGGGACAGTTACCGTACATTGATGTATGGGTTTCGTGTTGCACACAATACGATATGTAGTATTACGGGACGTTTGTGAGGCCATAGTTTCAGCATATGCTGGGGATGTTATCAAGACTCCTACTGAGCATGAGGAGTGGAAGGCCACAGCCGATCAGTACCCAGCTAAATGGCAATTTCCGCACTCCATAGGAGCTCTAGATGGAAAGTATGTAGCCATACGATGTCCCAAGAACGGTGGCTCATTATACTATAACTATAAAGGTTGCCATTCTGTTGTGCTGATGGCCCTGGTGGACGCCGATTACTAATTAATATGGATATATATTGCATCGCAAGGAGGATGTTCATGCGAACAAATCTGGAATCAAAGCGACCTCAAGTTGGCAATCGAAAGGGGGTTGATTGGCATGCAAGAAGCAACACCTCTTCCAGGTGACGACAGACCAATAGGATACTATATCATCGCAGATGATGCATTTGCCATGATGACATGGCTCATGAAGCCATTCTCACGACGAGGCATTTAGAAGGACCAAACTTTTCATTAAGAGGACCAAATAAACTGTACCAACAATGACAATAACCTGGAACAAAGTCAGAATGTCGTCGTGTTGCTCATTTGTTAAATGCAATGGCTGCTGATGTTGACGCTTGCTATTCTTTTGAGTTTTGTTGGTTTCTCCCGGCTCTTGGTTTTGGAAGGAGAAGGTAGACTCTTCCTCAGACACGGCTGATTCAATTATTTCTGTTACGCGCTGTTGCTGCCGCTTGCATGTTCTTTTCTTGGGAGGCAATTTGTGTATGACAATACGAAAGGCTGTGGGCGCAATGTTCAGTCGTAATTCGTTCCTACCTATCCGTACCAGTCAGTCGCAATTCCAACTGCTTCGTAGCGGACCGTTCTAGTTCGTACTTACTCGTACTAGACCGTAGCGAATCCGTAGAAAGATCCTACTGATTTGCGTAGCATCGTACTTAATCGTACCAGAACGTAGCGGATTCGTAGTTTGATCGTACCGATTCGTGGCGCTCCGTACTAAATCGCGTCGATCAGTAGCAGTCCGTACCTTTCCTTATTCGTTTTCCAACATTTTGATGGTAGATTCGTCGAAATCCGTACTCACATCGTTGTGCTCCGTACTGAAATCGTAGCGGCCTACGAATTATGACAATCTCGTAGTCATTCGAAGCCGATTGAATCGTAGTTCGTTCGTAGCTCTGATTCTTGACAATTTGACCGAGGCATAATACAGGATTTTTTATTGCAACGATTGATACAACCCGTATTTTGTTAAAAGCATTATACAGGTATATAATAATTTGGAATACTACGACAATAATAATAATGATAAATATTCCATTTGAATAAAGACAAAATAAAAATAATTTTTACATACTGACATCTGTAGAACACACAGCGTCACAAAAAGGCCATGATTTTACATTACAACTGTTTTACTCTTTTGTATTAAGGAAGTTAGCATACGACACTATTTTTACCGAGTTTATCAATTTTGCTATATATTAAAACTAATTGATAAATATAATTTGATATTAAATATAATAACGGAAAATAATAGCTTGTGATTATTCCTATTTTTTGCTGGATACGTTTCGCCGTGGTGTAATGGATAAGGTGCCCGCCTAGAGACCGGGAGGTCACGGGTTTTATACCCATTGTGAGAGCGTTCTGTAGATTTCCCCAAAAAATCCAAGAACTAGTTCTAGGCCCCGGAAAAGGACTCGAGAGCGTTTCGATAAGCCTGAGGCTTTCAATGCAATCGAGCTTTAATAAATGGGTTTAAACTAATATGTTATGTCGTTTGGAAGTCATCAATGCTTTAATTTGAAATCACATTTTAAATTTGTCATAAATAAAACGTAAAAACGAATGTGAGCTGAACATCGGGTATTTTTTCTTCTTGTACAGTCGTGGGGATAAAAGAATGTAACAATATCTGCTCTTTGCACTTTTGTTATATATTTTTAATACGAACATATCATGACTTGAGCGTGTGTTATTATGGGTTACTTTTTTAAAAATTATTTAATACGCACAAATACTGATTCCATTATTTTAGCGTGTGGAGTTATCAATCGGCTAAGTTCATATATCATTACATGTATGATGTCAATTGCAGGGCGTATTCCTACATAATATTTTAAATACAGGACTCTGAGGTTTTTTTACTTTAATATTTACTTTTCTTTCTAATAAATCCAACATACGTGCTAATATGTGTTTTCTAAATTGGTCTAATATCGATGCCAACTTATCAATCTTAAAGAAATACAAATATGAACACTTGGCGTAATTTTTATATTAAATTGGTTTTAGAACATGGACAAGGCTTTGCACAACCAATTTTATATACATTCTATATTTATCGGATAAAAAAAATAATTCATCGTTTTTCCTAGAAACCTTAAATATTTACGCCCACTTCGTGCTGCGATAAATAAAAAACGGCAACGGTCCAATTATGTAAACAGATCGTGATAGCAATGCTTAATAACCACACCAAGCGAAAAGGCATTCTCTTTATTTATTTCCTTTGTACTTAATCAGAAAAACTAAATTTGATTTAAGATTTTTCATAGTATATGTTATGTATTTCCCTCAACCTCATCAGGTTATTATGAATAAAAATTCATAAATACATCAAGCCGTGAAATATATTTTAAAAATTGTTTCATAGCAATTCACTGAGTTTAAATAAAACAAATCTTTAGCATTCCCTTCAGTTGTTTTGTTGTATATGAAAACATTTCATGAAAGGATAAAACCACTACAGCTATTTAATTTCGAGTTTCGAATCTAGATCGGAGAATTAATATCTTAAACTAGGACTTGAACAATGCATACATTTTAAACCACTTAAATAAACTACAGAAGTTGAAACCATTTACAATGGAAAATAAAATTGATGCATTTTCCACAGTTGTTACAGTCATTTCTTTATTTATACAAACCCAAACACCAATTGCTTCCTAAAAGGACCATGCCATACATTGAATTTCGGTTGACACTATACGCTAAAATTATTATACATCGGAGCATCTTTACATCTGTCAAATAATGATGAGAAATTGGGTGAAATATTTGGGTTTTCTTTATGTACGAAATATTGACAAGTATATCAGTAGCGAGTATGCATTAACAACAAAGGGGTTACAATGCTGTTGACACAAGCCTTAGGCTGTATTTGCATTATTTACTATTTGTACCACAACGCTCATTAACGTGTGCATACTTGAATAGTGACTTCTCCAGATTGTAATTCAGCCAATTAGAAATAAAGACACATAGAACACTGACCAATGGGATTCATAACTGAGTTTCACGGGCCAGATGTTAGAAGGAAACAAGACAGTTAGCGTTTAGACTTGGAGGTGTACGGATCGAGAAAGATACGATCATGTAGCTATCAGACTGTATTTGTAAAACCGAAAATATTAAGTATGTTAGACATTAAATTGGACTAGAAACTGATGTATGGTGTTGTTGAATATGTTATCCTTCATTATGCAGAGAAATTAATATTACTAGAGAGGGACGGACTTGTCCCATGCGTGACACGAGAAAATGGTAGTTAATGCAAATCTCGTCATCTTGGCAATTCGCGCATGACGAGATATCGAACGATAGGCTACACACCGGTAATTTAAGAGTAATGAACATTGTTAGTAACTATGTGTTGTCTATGAACTATGAACGATTACGGGACACAGGACGTTAAATGGTGCTCGTGAACCAAGGATTCGAACAAAGAAATACTTCCACTTACGATTACGAAGCCATGAAAAACAACGCGCAGAAACTCCGTTTCGGCAACTTCTGTAACCAGTAACAACAACCGTGAGCCGGGAACAACGACATCAGACCGCACATATTCTGCAACTTCCGGTGAGTGACTGTTTTATTTCCTAACGCTTGTATCAAAATGGCAAATCAAATAATCCCTGAATTATTTCAAAATTTAAATGAACAAATTAAAGATGTTAAAACGGCCATAAGCACTCAGACTATTTCACAGGTTGTACAATCATTTGATGGAAATTCAAAAGAATTTAAAAATTGGATTAAAAATGTAGAAAATATGGAACACTTACCAATTTAGATGAGAATAAATTAAAATTTGTTGCTTACCAATCTAGTAAAGGGCTTGTTAGTGATTACATACATCGTTTTTTGACTGATGATCCGACAGGGACGTGGACAGATTTAAAGGAACAGCTTAAATTAAGATTCGCGGAAATTCAAGACCCACAATACGCTTTCTCATTATTAAAGACGACTAAACACAAGACCGACGAAAATGTTCAAATATACGCTGAGCGACTTTTATCTCTCGCGACTGACGCATACGAAAATATTGACGGAAATTTAGACTATAAAGAAAGACAGTTAGTAGAAATTTTTATTGACGGATTATCGCACGATTATTTGAGACTTAAATTAATGCGCGAAAATCATGCAACGTTATCAAATGCTTTAAAAAGCGCTATACATGAGCAAAGTGTCAGAGCTAGGTTTGAGTTACGATCACAAATAAATGGACTTGATAACATTACGACCGATAATAATCAGACAGATATCGATTATATTAGGTCATCTATTGTTTGCACATATTGCAAGAAACACGGTCATTCTATTGAAATCTGTCGCCGTAGGCAACGAGAG
This sequence comes from Dreissena polymorpha, assembly GCF_020536995.1. NCBI lineage: Eukaryota > Metazoa > Mollusca > Bivalvia > Myida > Dreissenidae > Dreissena > Dreissena polymorpha. The sequence continues at coordinate 12,642,490 of NC_068367.1, forward strand.
ATAAGGGCATATACGGTAGGGCGGAACTGTCATACGATAGATAAAAACGGTAACGGGCGCAATAACGAATATGACAAAAATTGGAAAGATAAAATTGATTGTTGGAATTGTGGTAAATTAGGACACTTTAGTAGAGAATGTACTCAAAGAAAAACGTACATTAATCGAAAAAACTAGGAAATTCTTACCAAAAAGGGGTCTATGGTAAGAATGAAAAAGTCGAGACATATAATATCGCTTTGTGTGGTAGTCCAAATTCTTGTGTTATTTCAACAGGTGGTTATCAATTTAGGAGCTTGATAGACTCGGGCGCTCAAGTCAGCATCGTGAGTAAACGTACTTATGATATGTTAAAACAAAAACCCGCACTGATATTTCAAAAAGTAAATCTAAAGTCGGTAAATGGAAATTCATTACATGTCCACGGAAGTGTAAAATTGAGATTCAAAATAGGGAGCATATATAAAGAGCACATGTTTTTTGTAGTAAGTAACATAAATAGAAATGTTATTTTAGGAAGAGACTTTTTACAAAATAATGGTGTCCGTTTATACTTTGATTTAGGATGTTTGAGGATTGATAACTGTTATGTACCTCTAGAAGAAGATGTACATCTTTCAACGATAGCGAGATTAACTAGGCATACTGTGTTAAAACCACAAACTGCCTATAGACTTTTTGCTCAAGCTAAAAGAAACTGCATACGTTCAAATACGAATTATGAATTCAATGGAATAAGCAATTCTTTCTTTGATAATGAACCCGGTTTAACAATTGTTAATTCAGTCGTCAAGACAACGCGTGATAGACAATTTCCCATTTTAATTATAAACAATACGCACAAAACAATAAGGCTTAGACGACACTGTGCCATAGGGCGAATAACTTCGGTGCAAATGATAATGAAATATGCTCAGTACAAGAAGTTATTAAAAATAATCAGCCGAAATCAGGTTTATCTAAAGATGAAATCTTATCAGATTTGCGTGTAGATGAAAATCAAAAAGAAAATATTCTACCGATACTCTTAAAACACAGAACTCTCTTCGCAAGAAATAATTTAGAATTAACACAAACTTCAGCGATAGAATTTACCATAGATACATGGGATCATCCGCCCATTAAATTAAGGCCGTATCGAACACCATTAAACAATAAGGTATTCATAGATAAAGCCATCGACGAAATGCTAGACGCAAACATAATAAGTCCATCAAGAAGTCCGTGGAGCTTCCCTATTGTTTTAGTAGATAAAAAGAAAAATAACCATGATTCAAATAAAGATAATAAAGATGAGAAAAGGTTCTGTGTTGATTTTAGACAATTAAACAAAATTACAAAACCAATTGCCTATCCATTACCATTAATAGATGATATATTGGCGTTATTAGGTAAAAGTAAATATTTCACCAGTTTAGATTTGATATCGGGATATTGGCAAATACCTATAAAGGAAGAGGACAGAGAAAAAACGGCTTTCGCTTCGGGATTCAGGGGTCTATTTCATTTTAATGTTATGCCCTTCGGTGCCTCCTCCGCCGGTGCTATATTTCAAGAATTGGCTAATAAAGTACTCAAAGGTTGTGAGAGCTTCGCTGTGGCGTATCTAGACGATATTCTAATATTTTCACCTGACTTGCAATCTCATTTATCACACGTAGATACAGTACTACAGAGTCTCAATAAACATAACCTAAAGCTAAAACTATCAAAATGTCAATTCTTACAAAGAGAGACTAGATACCTAGGCTTCATCATAGATCAAAATGGTATAAGGCCGGATCCGTTAAAAGTGGAAGCGATCCGACAATTCCCTAGGCCAAAGTGCGTGCGCGATGTACGATCCATCTTAGGTGCTGCAGGATTTTATAGGAGATTCTGTCCGTCGTATTCAGAAGTAGTCGAGCCTCTCATTAATCTCACGAGAAAGAATGTCCCATTTAGATGGTCAAAACAATGCGAAGATAGTTTCCTACAATTAAAAGACTCATTTACGCAAATCCCTTATCTTTCATACCCTGATCCAAAAAAAGGTTATATTCTGTATACGGATGCGTCTGATAAATGCGTCGTAGCCTGTTTGACTCAAAAATGCGACAGTAACGAGACCGGGGATTATGTGGACGAAAAGCCGATATTTTTCATATCGCACAGATTAAGCCCCACGCAATGCAAATATAGTACCATTGAAAAAGAATGTTACAGCATATTTTACAGTCTAAGTAAATTGCACCATTATTTACACAATGCTGAATTTGTTATAAAGAGTGATCACAAGCCGCATAAGTATTTATTGGAAAGTCCGATGCAAAACAAGAAAATACAATTATGGGCCTTAAGTATAGCGGGTTACAACTGCAAAATTGAATATATACCGGGAAAAAAGAATATTATTGCTGACTTTCTAAGCCGACCTCCAAAAACCAAAATAAAGAATAATCAATGCGATCAAACAGAAATAGAATTAGATATTAACGATAAACATTTTACGATCAATTCGCAAATAAATAAACAAGACCAAACACGCGAAATTAACGTAATCGACTCTACAAACATTGACCACAAGCAAATAATCGATAATATTATTACCCCGCAGCCAATCCCAGTCGACGACACAGCGTCGAACAATAATATATCAGGCCTTAATATGCAAATAGAACAAGGAAAAGACCCTCATATATCTGAGATTAAAGCGAGATTAAGATTAGGGAAACAGAACAAGAGTGAAGATGATAGATATTTAACGGTTGATGACATACTGTACTACATATCAAACGTAGATGAGGAACCTACTCTCAGGCTGTTTGTACCTAAACACCTGACTGATTCAGTTGTCAAGCAATATCATGATGAAAACGGACATCCTGGGTCTCAAAGGCTTTTCCAGACACTAAAAGAGAAATATTACTGGCCTAAAATGTTCAAAGAATTGAATGATTATGTATCTAAGTGCATTATATGTCAAAGTAGAAACTTAAAAGCAATCAAAGCTCCCGTATCATCAGAAACCGCAATACCACCATTCCCTTTCTCGGTTGTTTCCATAGATATATGCGTACCATACCCAACAACGCTTTCCGGAAATAGATATATAATATGTTTCGTGGATCAATTTTCCGGATATATAGAGGCTTTTCCGTCGCCTGATAAGTCTTCTGATAGCGTAATACACCTGTTAATGAACGAGATTTATTGCCGTCATAGTTGTCCTATAAGAATTATAACTGATAACGGAAAAGAATTCACAAGCACAGCTTTCACTGAAACATTAAAATCAATGAACATTGACCACGTAAAGACGACAATATATCATCCCGCGTCTAATGGCATGAACGAGCGTTCACATGGGACTATGAACAATATACTATCAAAACGGGTTCAAGAAAATGTACAACAATGGGACGTACATTTAAACATGTCTTTAGCGGCAATGAGATTTTGTACATCCGAGACTTCGAAGCACACACCGTTCTTCTTACTTTTTAATAGAGACCCTATTCTTCCAATAGACAACTTGTTAAAGCCTAGACGTAAATATCACGGTGAAGATTATCATAAAATAATATTAGAAGAACAACACAAATCATTTAAAAAGGTATGTGCCCAAATTCAAAAATCGAAACGTAGACAAGCTGATTATGCGAATAAAAATACGAAAGATATTAAATTCGAAATCAATGACCCCGTTTACTACAAAAACTTTCAACGTACAAATAAATTAGACAGTAAATGGAGGCCATATTATCGTATAATCGAACAAAAGTCGCCGTTAACATACGTAATAAAAAATCAGTTAGACAACTCAACTATTAAAGTTCACGCTGATCAAATAAGACACGCAAATATCGATGAATGGCCAGTGATAAATCAACCGTTAACGCGCCCGATTAGAAAAGCAAATTTAGCCTTTGCGGACGACACATTATCTTCTGATAGCGATTCAAATAACTCAGTACATGGGTTACCTGTAATTACGCAACAGACCCGACAGATTAGAGAAAATACGGACGACGAGGAAAATATTCCACTTGCAGAACTGCAAAAACATTTGAGAAACAAACAATTCGCGGATATACAGTCAAGCTCCAGTGAATCAGATACGATGCATTACAATAACGGTAATTCACAAAACTCACCTGTACGTAGGTTTGAAAATGATTCTTCAGACGATCAGATGCAAATTGACGCGGTAGCGTTAAAACACAAAAAACGAAAATTGACAAAAAAGACTTCACGTTCAAATAACGCAATGAAGAAAGCAATTTTCACGTGCCTTCAGACAATGGCTGAACACATGTAAATGAATGGACTACAAAATAAGGCGAGATAGATGTCGAGACTTAAAGACCCCAAAAATTGTGTATATAGAGAAATATGTTTTGAATGTATATGTAGTAAATATGTAAAAACAGGATTATAAAGGACGGTATCGTCCGATTTTGATAATGTATCGTCATTAGCATTGATTTACGGGTTTAGAATGAAATGAAAATGTCATATTTAAGTCTACGGGTGATATAATAGATATATTTCAGTACTATGTAACAAACAGAAAATATAAGAATCGTGACTCGCAAAATGCACATAAGCAATTAATAGGTACATTAAGAGAAAAAAAACGCGACATTCCGATGCGTAAAATATAAGAATCGTGACTCGCAAAATGCATACAAACAATTAGTAAGTACATTATCTGTCTATGAACGCCAAGATACACACGTTTGACGCCCATTACTTGATGACAGGCGTGGGTCACGAATAAGACGAGTACGTAACGAAATTGGTATAAATAACCCTCAAAATAGGCGGACTCACTAAGTACGTTCGATTACATGACAACTTATGACAACGCACTTGACAACGACATTAACCAACGCTAGCTTATGCCCTACAGCGCTCAGGTAAACAACATTTTAGGCATACATAACATTTTAATACAGTTTGTAAATATCCTTAAAAGCAAAGCAGTGTACCTTTTATTAGTATAATGTAAAAGATACAACTATATTGCTATGATTCATTACAAATTTGATACTGATCGAATATGTAGTTTATTCTTTTCGTTTCTTTATAAGAATACCTACATTAAGACAAGGGATTTTGTTTGTAAATTTGTGTTCTCAAGTAAATAAAACATAATAAAGCACAATGCATTTCATTGAAAAGACAAACGCGTATAGTTTAAATAACACATCATAAATTTGCGTCATGAGAATCGCGTTCCTTTAGCACATTAATTTTATTTGGGTATATCTTATCATAGGTGTGAATAGTAATCTGAGTGCTTATATAGCAAATTCCATTAATATGTAAATAAAAGGCCCGTTTATCATTTCATGTAATTGACCCTATAAGATTTGCCAATGCGATACAAGTTAAGGAGAAAAGCAGCGCTCCTGACATCGTTGGCGTGGTTTGCCTGCAGCAACATGCGTTCATAACGCATTTGAGATCGTGATCAGATCTCAACACCCCGACAAAGAAGAATAATATGTCATCGACATACCGATATCTTCGACGACGATGTATCCGTTGAGAATCAGATGACGTAACAGACGACTTCAATTAGGATCCAACATTGTCGACATGGATCCAAATTGTGAACCAGCATCAGTACCATACAACGAGTGGACTGTTAATGGACATTTCACGCGTCGTCGAAAATGATTTTTAAAGATACGATGATATGAATGGACTTGATGATGAAAAATCGCGCGTACTTTGTACATATATTAGGTGAACATTTTATCGTCTATGAACTTATATATATATGTGTGTTACCTTTATTACATGTACATAAACACTAATTATAATACTACTGTCATGAATGCAGACATTCTCCAGAACTATATATAATAAACGTTTGAAGTATTCTAAATCGTGCAACAGCCGAGGACCAACAGCTTCTCCGACCGACCATCATCGTCTTCATTCGGAAGCCGTCGTTTCAATCGACTGCATGTTACCATCTACAACCAGATGTCAAATACTCTCCAACCGGACGTCTCATCTCTTCACCTAGACGCCACATCGCCTCCAGCAAAGATGTCAAAAATGGACACTATTCGTATTGGATTTCCCAAACCAGTGACACATTCCACTTCATTGTGATTGACATTGACTATTTAAATATTCCGACGTTTTATTATTTCAGCAGAAACATTCGATAAAAATTTCATTAATAATATGCAGATTTTCATCATATATATGTTTTAGTCACTGATGTTTTCATGTTTGCGTGTTTGATTTTCTACATCGTATGTATTAATATGTTTTCGTTTACTTCCATGCTTACATTCTTAAAGATTTTTCTGTATCCTAAAATACATAAAAATCAAATTGAGAGGATAAGTTGTGTCAAATAATGATGAGAAATTGGGTGAAATATTTGGGTTTTCTTTATGTACGAAATATTGACAAGTATATCAGTAGCGAGTATGCATTAACAACAAAGGGGTTACAATGCTGTTGACACAAGCCTTAGGCTGTATTTGCATTATTTACTATTTGTACCACAACGCTCATTAACGTGTGCATACTTGAATAGTGACTTCTCCAGATTGTAATTCAGCCAATTAGAAATAAAGACACATAGAACACTGACCAATGGGATTCATAACTGAGTTTCACGGGCCAGATGTTAGAAGGAAACAAGACAGTTAGCGTTTAGACTTGGAGGTGTACGGATCGAGAAAGATACGATCATGTAGCTATCAGACTGTATTTGTAAAACCGAAAATATTAAGTATGTTAGACATTAAATTGGACTAGAAACTGATGTATGGTGTTGTTGAATATGTTATCCTTCATTATGCAGAGAAATTAATATTACTAGAGAGGGACGGACTTGTCCCATGCGTGACACGAGAAAATGGTAGTTAATGCAAATCTCGTCATCTTGGCAATTCGCGCATGACGAGATATCGAACGATAGGCTACACACCGGTAATTTAAGAGTAATGAACATTGTTAGTAACTATGTGTTGTCTATGAACTATGAACGATTACGGGACACATCAAATAAATAAGCGATCTAATATTTGTAGAAATTACTTCTGTTATACAAATACCGACAAGAGTGCTGTTGTACCTTTATACTTATGATTGAGTGCACAACGCTTAAAGGAACATACACTACACATAAAATATTTGTATAGTAACCTTAAAAACAAGTAAGATTAATTCCAAGACTAACTTGCACTACAGCCTCTTAGAACGAAGAGATATGTGATGTAATATTGCATGATGGTAATTCATTTTTTTTCACATAGTACTTACTGGCTATTTCGGTTTTAAAGGGATCTTTTCACGGTTTGGTAAATTGACAAAATTGAAAAAAAGTTGTTTCAGATTCGCAAATTTTCGGTTTAGTTATGATATTTGTGAGGAAACAGTATTACTAAACATTTGCCATGGTCTATATAGCCATTATATGCATCTTTTGACGATTTAAAAACCTAAAAATTATAAAGCGTTGCAACGCGAAACGATTGGATTATTTGGAGAGTTCTGTTGTTGTCGTTTAAATTTGTGAAACTACGAAGATTGCTTATATAAAGTATACAATACGCATATCATGTATGTTTGGCAGGATATCTCAGTTGGCTAATGCGTTTTTACTTCAGGATTCCGGGGGTCACTGGTTCGAGCCCTGCTGCGGGCTACTTGTTTTTCCTTTTTAAAATTTTATTTTTGATTTTTTACTGGAGCTTTTAAAATTTAATGTTTACATTTATCAATATAAAGCATTTAATGACAAACTTAAAAAAATGCCAAAATCTGCGAAAAAGCCCCTTTAAGGGATGAATTGAATAAGTTCAATTATACGTGTATGTGAGACAATTTTGTATTCACTAGTATATGTTAATGTGAAAAATGTGTGACACAATATAAGTAATTCTGTAATTTTGCAACGTCTAGCATATAATGTGTTTACTGAACAAGCTGTTATGTTGCATTAAGACGAAACAACGTTTATTTATGAACTAGCAAATATAAAAAACGTATTTATTGTGTGTTTACAATCGACGTTGGATTTGTCGGTTAATGAATCATATATGGACAAGTGAAAAAGTGAGCACTTCATAAAACGGATATATGTTTGTTATATAATGAAAATGTTTACATTGAATACCCAAAACACGTCGAGTCGGGCATTTTTCAGTGAGTCCACAACTTATACTTATTATAAATGTGCATTTTTTGACTGTTATTGATTTATAAAAACCCAAATACAGTTGTTTAATATCTTTGGTAATTAATCATTCCGTTAAAAGTCTTCAAGACTTTGCAATATTGAGCAATTTAAATTCTTCAATACAAAATATTACATGCATGTAATTGATGGACTTAAATACAGAAAAAAAAATACAAATATTAAATTATGTATCACGAGCGATACCGATCCTATTACAAGTGTTTGATTTGCGCTTTATAACGTATCCATTATGCAAGGAACTTCCTAAGTGTTCAAAAAAAACACTCTAAGGTGTTAACCGACGAGATGCTGGGGGCGACAACTACCCGTTCAACGACTGTGGATTTGCTTAAAAAAGATAACTAGCACACACTATCATTATAGTGTTATGTGTATATAAATATGTTATTATACTGTCAATATGTATTTGTTAAACATCTTTGCTGGTAAAAAATATGTTTAAATCAATTTTATGTCACGCGAATATTCTGAAATACCTATGTACTTTATAAACATAATTTCAATATAATAAAGCTTTATAAATTGAGTCATCGTTCGAAACTTAAAAAAAAATGTTTCATTTATGACGTATATGGCAATAAATGTGCTTAAATTTGATCGATGACCTAATTAATTAAGTACTCAATATCATACGATTTTGGGTAAAACTAGAATCCATATTAACCCATTTATGACTAGCGTCTAGAAAAAGAGGCCTTGGCAAACAGCGTAGACCCAGATGAGACGCCGCATGATGCGGCGTCTCATCAGGGTCTGCGCTGTTTGCTTAAAGAAATTTCGGTGAGAAATATTCTAAATATAGAAATAAATATACTAGACATCCCTAATTTTGAAAATAAATTGATCTAATTTAGAAGGATGGGATAGTCCACTAGGCATAAGTGTATGGCGCACCAAAGGGGTCGAAACTTTAACTTCTGCTGCAGCAGAAAAAAATGCTGCTCGAGCAGCATTTAAATACTGCTCGATCAGCAAAGTGTTGCTCGAGCAGCATATAGATGCTGCTCGGGAAGCAATTTGCTGCTCGAGCAGCATTTTTGCTGCTGCAGCAGAAAAATCCTGCTCGACCAGCATTTATTTTTAGATTATGGCATAAGTGGGTTAATCGCTCGACCAGTAACTGAGCTGTTTGGGATCACTATGGATTTATATATTGGTACAAACCTAATCAATTACCATCGCTGATAAAATTCATATGATTGAATAGACATAGCATTGTTCATTTTAATTCTTAAGTGACTGTTAAATTATAAAAATGTCAAATTATAGGTATTTGTGCCGCGGATTTTTTTTTATAATCGTTTAATGATTGATGATTCAAATGTATCACCCTTTCTATAGAAAAGAATGTTTCTGTTTGGATCTTACAGACTTAATGATAAATAAAAGAATACAATTTTTAATTTAAGACGCCCTTGTTACAGTACCGGAAAATATGCCCGTGGCGCTTTCCTTCTAACGAACAATGCAACCGCGCTGTTAATCATATTTAAGAAGAAATATTGAAAGTACACTCTTCGGACTACTTTTACTTTTGTTATTGCATAGTTATGCAGACACGTTCACATGGGTGTCCCTAAGTAGAAGATCTGCATTTGGTAAGATTTCTTTATGCTTTGGAGATTTTTTTAAAACATATTGATCATAAATGTCTACGTATGGAGTGGGTTATGGGTAATAACGATACGTAATACGTTCGTAGCGTGATTTAAGTGTGAAATAACGGTAACTTACCGAATAATTTAAATTATAAAAACCACAGTCCGCCTTGTGGAATGTAGCATGTTTATTAGTTGAGATTAATCTTCAATATAATCATAAATAATTGCATGTATTGCCTTGATTGTTCAAACTCTTTTTTCTGAAAGGTTAAACCGAACATGCTAGTTTGTTTGTTTGTGTGTGATATTTTTATGGTTAATAGTAATCAATGCAATAAGATATCAATGTATCCTATGATATACAGAGAAGGCTGTAAGTTACGTGATATATTAATATATTGTTTTTAATTGTGTGTTCC